>NW_015537985.1:21912-36566 GCF_001515605.1 Sinocyclocheilus anshuiensis | reverse complement strand
TGCACTTGGGAAAAAAAAAAAAAAAAAAACTGCAGCTGTCCCAAGAACCCATGCTGCTTCATTAATGAAAGTACAAATATGTAAAAATAGTTTAGGTAAAGTATTTCAGGACTCTGAAGAATTAAATGAGTATAATGCGGTCACAGAGCCAAGCTGAATGAATGAATACAACCTGAACCTCTGCCAAAAATGTTCCAAATGAACAGATTCACCAAATTACCAAAGTAATTTTAATAATGGATTTTGTTCAAAAAAAAGGAATCGATCGTGCATTTTGCAGCATCCACTTTTATGATGGCACTAGACTGGAAGTAGGGCTCATAAAGATTGTGTTTGATCTGCGTTGAGTTATTTTTTTAACACATAAAGATCTTAAGAGCTTATCACTCCTCTATATGCCCAGAGACCAGAGCAAGAACTCTGCAGACAGCATTTGGCTGTTTTTCTATCACCACTCTGCTCCCCAGTGCCTAAGTTCAAGTAGCACATTAAACAACTCCTTCAAATTTTCACGAGTCAAAAGTTTCTGCATATCTCAATGCCCCAAGATGTTCCATTTGTCCCTTACATACTTAAATATCATCACTCGCTGTAGTGGATCACTAAATCTTCTGAACTGCCTATTCATTCAAAAGGAAACTCAAACGACTTGAATCAGGACGGTGAATCACTTCTCCAGTGAGAGCAGTCATGGCCAAGTCTAACATCATAGCTAAGCTTAACTGATGGCATGGGATCAGATCAGACACATCATGAACCTTGCAAAAAAAAAAAAAGATCTGGCCTCTGTGACCTTGCAGGGTAAAGTCATCCGGACCTTTCAGCTGCAAGATCAACAGAACGGAAATGTGTTAGAAAGATGGACTCTACACTAACACCTTGTATTAAAGGAACAGCTCACAGATAAATCATTTTGACATCATGTTTTCACCCTCATATTGTTCCAAACCTTGACTTTATTTTCAATTACTGTAAATGGGTACTGGGGCTTTCAGGATTCATAAAGGATGCAAGAACATCCCATTCATTGTACAGTAATTGCATGGAAAGAACAACCAATGTTCTTCAAAATCCTTTAATCTTCTTATGTGCTACAATGAAGAAAGTTATATATATTAATATCGCCATAAATACACTACTGTTCACAAATTTGGGGTTGATAAGATTTTTAAATGTTTTTCAAAGAAGTCTCTTATGTGCACCAAGGCTACATTTATTTGATTAAAAAAATACAGTAAAAACCTGGTAATACTGTGAAATATAATTCCAATTTAAAATTACTGTTTTCTATTTTAATATATATTTTAAAATGTGATTTATTCCTGTGATGGCAAAGCTGATTTTTTAAAACAGCAATTACTCTAAATTTCTTGGAACATAATTAATGTGCACTATGCTAGCCAAACAAGTGCATAGGTTCCAAGCATGCACACACTTCCCAAGATAAGCACCTTAAAGTATATGAATACATTTTCAATGTTCCCTTTGATGTCGCTGTATCTTTGGGGTAAACATTGTTTGCACACCTCAGCAGGGTTGTTTCAGTAAGGATTCTTAACATGCAGCAGCTTTTTTCCAAGCAGCGTGTATGTTATGCTTGACATAGCCCACACCACACCACAGTCTCCCAATCCTTTGGTGATTAGGCCGTTGATATCAGCTGCTTAATGACTTCCTGCATTTGTGTGGGAACTTAGAGGTGCAGATTTAAGCTTCTGACAGTGGTGAGGGATGGATGAGGAGATCTAGAATAGCAATTCCTCAGCAGAGTGCCACGTCAGGGGATTGCACTGCCAAGGATGGTCAAATGCTCACTAACAATACCAAGGCCATGATTTATAATGTCAAACTTACAATGTAAATCCAGAGATTTGGTAACCTTTTTAATGGGTTTGGCTCATTAATGTCTTTACAAAGAAGATTCACTTCATAGAAAATGAATCTCAGGAGATAAATAGAAATACTTTATGGTCCCAGAGGAGAAATTCAATGAAACTTTTTCTAGCAAGCTTAATCACATCCTACAATGTACTTAAGCAATCGATACACATAGCAACCCTACTCCTAAAAACATTTATGACACAATCTTACTGACCCAAAAATGTTGAGCAATATAAATACTGTCACAGTTATGTTTTGTATAGGTCTGTTCCTTTGTCATTGTGTCTTGTTTTCTCTGTGCCTGTTTGCCTGTGTTTCCTTTGCTTATTAGTTGCTATGGTTTCTGATTAGTGAGCACCTGTTTCAGTTCCTATTAATTATATAGTCTGTGTATTTAATCTGCATGTTCCTCTGCCTCACCTCCACTGGCTCCTGTCAGTCACTTGGCTCATCCTCAGTTCGCTCCATCCTGTTGTGTGGATCCGCCTCGGGCCTTCCAATCACCAGCTCTGCCTAGGCGTGATCATCCCCTGTCTCCGCCTCCAGCCTCCAAGAAACGGACTCCACCACGGCCCTCTGAACCCAACAGCTCCGCCTTGGCTCCTTGCTCACTCGTCTCCACTGTCGCCCGTCATCCCACTGGGCTCCCTCGTCCCTCTGGCTCGGCCTTGGACAGTTGTCGACCTGCCTCCGCCACGGGCATTCCATTCCTCAGGCTACGCCTCATCCCTCTGCCTCCGTCTGGCTCCTTCTTCCCTCCGGCTCCGCCTTTGTCCTCAGTCGCTCCGGCTCCGCCACAGTTTTCCGGGTCGAAACTGATTTCGTACAGGCTTCTGAGGCAGCGTAACAGTTTAATGATCTACAACAACAAAAAAAACAAACACAACTTTCAGAAACCATCTTTATTTTTTTAGCTCAACTGTCACGGAATGAAACACACAGGATTATGGGGTATCAAAGGCAGCGAAGGAGACATCTATGCTGCCTTCAAAAATCGATCAGATGAAGGTATCTCAGGAGACAGGAAGTGAAGCTGACATTGGATTCAGATGTGCCTTGATGCCTTCCTGCCTTGGAATGCATGCTCTTTTAAGGCAGCATTTTTCAGCTTTTGGATGCAGCCCTTGGCTCTCCGTCTGCTCAGCTCCACCTGGCTCTTCACCTCCAGTGGCTCCGCCTCCATAATCCATCCCCATGGTGACGCTAAGGGCATCTCCACCATGGCTCCTCCCTCCCTTGACTCCATCGTGGGCCTGCTTCCTGGCTGGACACTGGTTTCCCACCTGGCTCCTCCTGCACCTGGCTTCTCTCTATCAGCACAACCTTGGTGTTTCCCACCGTCGCCTTCCGCTGGTGCCTGCACTTCACCTGCTTCACTCCCTCCTCCAGAGCCCCCTCCCTCCTTCCACAGTTGGATTTGTTATGGCGCAGGGATGAGCCCTCTGGAAGGGGTGAATACTGTCATAGTTATGTTCTGTATAGTTCTGTTCCGTTGTCATTGTGTCTTGTTTTTCCTGTGCCTGTTTTCCTGTGTTCCCTTTGCTTATTAGTTGCTATGGTTTCTGATTAGTGAGCACCTGTTTCAGTTCCTATTAATTATATAGTCTGTGTATTTAATCTGCATGTTCCTCTGCCTCACCTCCACTGGCTCCTGTCAGTCACTTGGCTCATCCTCAGTTCGCTCCATCCTGTTGTGTGGATCCGCCTCGGGCCTTCCAATCACCAGCTCTGCCTAGGCGTGATCATCCCCTGTCTCCGCCTCCAGCCTCCAAGAAACGGACTCCACCACGGCCCTCTGAACCCAACAGCTCCGCCTTGGCTCCTTGCTCACTCGTCTCCACTGTCGCCCGTCATCCCACTGGGCTCCCTCGTCCCTCTGGCTCGGCCTTGGACAGTTGTCGACCTGCCTCCGCCACGGGCATTCCATTCCTCAGGCTACGCCTCATCCCTCTGCCTCCGTCTGGCTCCTTCTTCCCTCCGGCTCCGCCTTTGTCCTCAGTCGCTCCGGCTCCGCCACAGTTTTCCGGGTCGAAACTGATTTCGTACAGGCTTCTGAGGCAGCGTAACAGTTTAATGATCTACAACAACAAAAAAAACAAACACAACTTTCAGAAACCATCTTTATTTTTTTAGCTCAACTGTCACGGAATGAAACACACAGGATTATGGGGTATCAAAGGCAGCGAAGGAGACATCTATGCTGCCTTCAAAAATCGATCAGATGAAGGTATCTCAGGAGACAGGAAGTGAAGCTGACATTGGATTCAGATGTGCCTTGATGCCTTCCTGCCTTGGAATGCATGCTCTTTTAAGGCAGCATTTTTCAGCTTTTGGATGCAGCCCTTGGCTCTCCGTCTGCTCAGCTCCACCTGGCTCTTCACCTCCAGTGGCTCCGCCTCCATAATCCATCCCCATGGTGACGCTAAGGGCATCTCCACCATGGCTCCTCCCTCCCTTGACTCCATCGTGGGCCTGCTTCCTGGCTGGACACTGGTTTCCCACCTGGCTCCTCCTGCACCTGGCTTCTCTCTATCAGCACAACCTTGGTGTTTCCCACCGTCGCCTTCCGCTGGTGCCTGCACTTCACCTGCTTCACTCCCTCCTCCAGAGCCCCCTCCCTCCTTCCACAGTTGGATTTGTTATGGCGCAGGGATGAGCCCTCTGGAAGGGGTGAATACTGTCATAGTTATGTTCTGTATAGTTCTGTTCCGTTGTCATTGTGTCTTGTTTTTCCTGTGCCTGTTTTCCTGTGTTCCCTTTGCTTATTAGTTGCTATGGTTTCTGATTAGTGAGCACCTGTTTCAGTTCCTATTAATTATATAGTCTGTGTATTTAATCTGCATGTTCCTCTGCCTCACCTCCACTGGCTCCTGTCAGTCACTTGGCTCATCCTCAGTTCGCTCCATCCTGTTGTGTGGATCCGCCTCGGGCCTTCCAATCACCAGCTCTGCCTAGGCGTGATCATCCCCTGTCTCCGCCTCCAGCCTCCAAGAAACGGACTCCACCACGGCCCTCTGAACCCAACAGCTCCGCCTTGGCTCCTTGCTCACTCGTCTCCACTGTCGCCCGTCATCCCACTGGGCTCCCTCGTCCCTCTGGCTCGGCCTTGGACAGTTGTCGACCTGCCTCCGCCACGGGCATTCCATTCCTCAGGCTACGCCTCATCCCTCTGCCTCCGTCTGGCTCCTTCTTCCCTCCGGCTCCGCCTTTGTCCTCAGTCGCTCCGGCTCCGCCACAGTTTTCCGGGTCGAAACTGATTTCGTACAGGCTTCTGAGGCAGCGTAACAGTTTAATGATCTACAACAACAAAAAAAACAAACACAACTTTCAGAAACCATCTTTATTTTTTTAGCTCAACTGTCACGGAATGAAACACACAGGATTATGGGGTATCAAAGGCAGCGAAGGAGACATCTATGCTGCCTTCAAAAATCGATCAGATGAAGGTATCTCAGGAGACAGGAAGTGAAGCTGACATTGGATTCAGATGTGCCTTGATGCCTTCCTGCCTTGGAATGCATGCTCTTTTAAGGCAGCATTTTTCAGCTTTTGGATGCAGCCCTTGGCTCTCCGTCTGCTCAGCTCCACCTGGCTCTTCACCTCCAGTGGCTCCGCCTCCATAATCCATCCCCATGGTGACGCTAAGGGCATCTCCACCATGGCTCCTCCCTCCCTTGACTCCATCGTGGGCCTGCTTCCTGGCTGGACACTGGTTTCCCACCTGGCTCCTCCTGCACCTGGCTTCTCTCTATCAGCACAACCTTGGTGTTTCCCACCGTCGCCTTCCGCTGGTGCCTGCACTTCACCTGCTTCACTCCCTCCTCCAGAGCCCCCTCCCTCCTTCCACAGTTGGATTTGTTATGGCGCAGGGATGAGCCCTCTGGAAGGGGTGAATACTGTCATAGTTATGTTCTGTATAGTTCTGTTCCGTTGTCATTGTGTCTTGTTTTTCCTGTGCCTGTTTTCCTGTGTTCCCTTTGCTTATTAGTTGCTATGGTTTCTGATTAGTGTGCACCTGTTTCAGTTTCTATTAATGATCTAGTCTGTGTATTTAAGCCGAGTTTCTTCTGTTCATGGTTCGGTCGCGTTTATGGTAATGTGTTGTTTCATTTCCTGTGTTTATTAAAACTCCTTGTGAACCTTCTTCTTTGTGCGCTTTATTTGGATTGTATTACTACACAAACATTACAAACATAAGACATTCTTTGGTGTGACACAAAAGGATATATATATATATATATATTTGCTGCTCAAGAAACATTTCTAATTATTATCAATGATGAAAAAAGTTGTTACTGCTTAATATTTGTGTGGAAGCCATGATTTTGTTTGTTTTTCAGGATTCTTTGATGATAGAAATGTCAAAAGAACAGCATTTATTTAAAATATGAATCTTCTGTAACATGAATGTCACTGTCACTTTTGCTCAATTTAATGCAAACTTGCTAAATTAATGTTTATAGTATTTTTAATACCTTCATACTTTTTTAAATAATTATATAATTTTTTTTTAATACTCGTTCCTGTAGCATTTTTGAGCGGTCTCAGTAAAACTGACACAGAAAACAAATATTTCAAATTATTTTATATTTTCAGAAAGTGTGTATTGACCCAAGTTGGAATATTGTGTTTTTAACAACGTATAGTTATCTCAATACATTCTTAATGAACTCCAGGCAGTAGAAGATAGAATGTGCCATTTCAATGTGCGTTCTGAATTGTTTTTCATTTCAAGAACATTGTGTCCTTTTGTGTACTTATTACAATATACATTACACTTGCATTACAAGTGAAACAATTGTTATCAGTAGAGAAAAATATACACATGTTTTGGAGTTTTCAGGCAACATGACTTAATTAATAATACAGAGCAGCAGCGGAAGGAGGCATACAGTGTAATTTGAGTTTAATCCCTAATGTGAGGAAATGACATTCAGAGTTATTCTTACCTCAGTGTTTCCATCCGCCTTCGACAGGAAGCTCAGAACTTACAGATATTACGTTTTTCTTTTCTAAATGACTTAGAGCCTTGCATTATAGTGATCAAATATTGATAGATCATATTAAAAGAAGAATATGACTAAAATAATAAATCTCTTAACAACCCTTCGGTTACAGAAAGCCAGAAGAGGAACCCCTTAAGAGCAACACAGATGTCAGAGCGGCATGAAAGATTTTCCAAGCGGTTTGATATGCTTGAGGAAAGATGTAACTTTTTTTTCTTTGATCCGAGAATAACTTTATGTGTTGACAAGCGGGTAATGGTTTTAGGTTTGACTATGACAAAATAAAGTCACATCATGTTTTCTTATTGTGCCAGAGGCTTTGGTTTTTCCCTCAGCTTCGTACGAGTTACCAAAGCAAGGATTACTGTCTCAGTTGTTGACAGTAAAATATTTCAACCAGACTTACTGTATTGTCAACTACGGATACAAACCTGATACTAGGAAGCTATCGCTAAGAACCTGATGCAATTGTTTTGCGCCTGTCAGAGTAAACAGAGAACACAACCTGCACTGTAAATGCCTTGTAGGATCTTCTCAGATTACTATGTCACAGCAAAAGTGACAGAACAATGAATTGTAAATAAAACATTTTCCCATAAATAAAAAGATGTGACAATTTGCTTATCCACTCCCTGCTGGCAGAGTGTATAAACAGACATGTGGATGTTAAGCAGAAGAGGCTATAGGCCTGGGAATAACTGTGGCATATCCACAGCGGTTTGTTGTCTCGTGCGCTAAGCGAAACAAATAGCTGCATAATATGCAGTGGAGGATGGCAGCTGTAAATCTGAGGCTTTGAGAGAATGATGAACACACAAATGAGTGCACACAGACTCAACGGAGGATGTGCATCCTGGGGTTCTGTCTCTAATCACCCACTGTGCCCCCCATTAGCAATTAATTGTAGTTAGTGTTCATTAGGGCACAGATGCCTCTCTCCGGGTTGGTGGTAGCCACTAGTCTTGCACATTGATCATGATGTGTTTGGGAGCTGCTACCTCCAGTCCTGCCCACTGTGAGCTGTAAATGTGACTCTGGGAAAATCAATCGTCCAAATACTTTCTTTACTAATCCTGAGCAGGTTTCCAAGTAAAGGAAACAAGAAGGTGACATGTAGATGGTAAAAGGTAAAATCTGAACTTAATGTTTGGTTTAAGACCAGACTGAAACAGAGCAGAAATCTTTGCAAAAGATTGTCATTAGAGAAATATGCAAAAGTACATGTAGTTATTGTGCCTGATTAGGCATGGGCCGATTACCGGTTTCAAGGTATACCGCGATTTGAAAACTTCACGGTTTCAAAACCACTAATATTTTCCATTATACCGTTCCTGTGGTATGCGCTGTTTTTCATGTCTCCTCAAAGACTGAACGTGTAGGAATCCCTCAGGTTGAGTGCAGTGCAGAGAGTAACACGACCCTCCTCCTCCTGTTGGTGCGAGCGAGCGGTCAGTCACGTGTGTGTAGGACGCGAACTTAAGGAGCTTCCCCTGGAACTTGCGCGATCGGCAACCGGCCATTTTTTGTCTTATTGCAGCTCGTCTCTGTTCTGGACTTGCACAAACCTTGCACAAACCTGGAATAATTTTCCAAAATGTCATTTATGTGAAAATATTAAGTCTGTAAACGCCCGTTAACACAGGCCAGAGACGTTGAAGACGGACGCACATAGATAAATACTGTAGCAGGCAGATCACTCACTGTTCATGATGCACAAACTATTGGAAGAAAATCCTCAATATTGATTTGGGGGTTTATATGAATGTGTTTCTGAGGGGAACTTATGGGCACGAATTTCGCAGGGTAGAATGGGGTAGTGACACTGGGTGTAACTAAAAAGGTGCCATTGTCCGGTGAGGTCCGGTTGGGGAGTTACGGAACAGTCTCATATCGCATAATCTTATTAACGGTTTATCTCCTGAACTGCAACTTACCACGATATTTAGCGCCAATTTAGCCGCCGTGCAGTCAATTTCACTGGTTAAGGTTAGGGTCAGTCAGGTGTGGGGTAGGTTTAGGGGTTAGCATTTTTTGTAGTATAGTGTAGGAAATCAACACTTTAATTGACACAACCAATAAAAACTTTAGAATCAGCTGTGGGGCGGAGTTTGCACTGAAGTGGATTGGGGGAAAATTGCGCATGCGTGTCATGTGCCTGTCTGTCAATGGGAGGAAGCCACGCCCTATTTTGGAGCTCCCACCCTGTTTTGGAGTTCCCGCCCCCATTTGGAGATCTCCAGGCTGCAGTTATACCCTTCTCGCTTCTGCTGTTTGTTTAGTTCAGGCATGTAGTATAATTTCACAAAGCTAGTCAGAACAGAACATTCTGTTTTTGCTTCAAACTGGGTTATTATTAAATCAAATTATGTATATGAAATTATATAACTAAATGATATGAAATGATATAAATTATATGTATATGAATAACTCAAATTAAATAACTGAAATTACAGATTTAGGTTAAATAAAGATTTTTCTTCTTTTTAGGGAACAAATCAAATAAAAAAATAAACATTCTACTGTTCCTAATATTCTGTATGTTGCTCAAAAACAAAATATATTGTGTTCAGCGGAAATTTGTTTAATTTTTTTTAACCCAGTCATTTAAAAATAACACATTTTAGAGCTGTAACGACAATAAAAGGTTATCATACCGTCAAAATCTCATACCGGCCCATGCCTATGCCTGATAAAGACCTGACTGGTCGAAACATCTGGAAAATACATTTTTGGAGCTTTTTAATTGTTTATTATTAGTTACAATATCTAACATCTTTACCCCTTTGACTACAGCCAACTCCACAAGTCCTACCTCAAAAACCCAGCTGAAGGAGTTTACTAGTTAGCTAGCTAGTGGCAATACACAAGCTACTTGATATAACTTGCTTACCTAGCTATTGATACACAAATGAACACACTGTGTTTACAGATCACAGCCATATATTCATGTCTCTTCACAGCACTCAACTTTGAAATAAAGACAAACTATTATTATTATTAGAACTACTAGTAGTAGTATTTTATTTAAATATAGTCATATAGTTAGTATAAGCCTATAGAAAAAAATAATAATAATAAATAAATAAACAAACACATTTATGTCCACCACTGTTGCTTATCCTTTGTAATATATGTGGCAAACACACATTTTGTGTTAAAGAGTCAGATAACCTTCAGCTAAAAGAGAAGAGGACAGACAGGATAAGCAAATGCTAGTGTCCCATCACGAGATAATATATTTGAATATAATGAGAGACAGTGCATGAAATTACACATTTATTTATAGGAGCACTCCTAGTGTCTAAATGCCATTTCGTTTGAATAGAGCCTAAACTAATGTGCTCTACCCATAATATAAGATGAATTGCCAGTAGTGTAAAATAGATCAACGTTATGTGCGATGCTGATTGTTTAATAAATCTCCTCAGTGACTGGTTATGCTACTTTTGATATTGACACTTTACAGCTGACATTTTCTAGTGCACTCAAAATCACGCTTAGATACTCTTGATGAAGATGGTGAACTCTATCGTTGAACACTGCATCAGCGGTAAAAACCACATCAGTGTCAAATCAATAACAGCAGTCTTGATGGTCCCAAAATCAATCACTGCATTGCCAGTGAAGACTGGTGTCTGTATCTGCCTGAGGAATATTCACAATCTGTTACTGATGTCTCTCATCTGCTCACAACAGTGCTGCCCATATATAAGGATTGATATGTGGGATGTAATTCAGTGATAGAGATAAAAGCCTCAATATTTCGATGACATGTCTCCTCCTCAGGTGATATAAAGATGTTCGGGTCCACCCAGCAAGGTGCTTACACAGCACAACTCAGTTATGCAATAAATTTTGAGCATCTTACACTGTCAGGCCAATGTCAGGGCCCATTTCATTAGCTTAATTTTCATATTCCAATGCTGCTATGTTCCTGAAGCAAATGATTAATTGCCTGAGATCTTAGTGAGGTGATTTCTATACAGCCCCTTGAGGATCAACTGAATGACAGATAGAGGAACAAGGGTGTTTCTGATAGCTTATTAAATTCACAAGCAGGGGTCTAATGTGGTAAACAAAAGAAGACATGCATATTCAGTGAACAGCCATGAATGCAGGAAATACCAGATGTTATCCACTTAACTCATTCCTGATTAGACAAAGAGTGGAACAGGGGACGTCCCCCGGACGTTCCGAACGTCCGTTTAGGTCCGCAGTATGTCCGCTTTGTAACGTTCGCGGGCGGACGTTCGAAGGACGTCCGGGTTTGGTCCGCGGTGTAACGTTCGCTGACGGACGTTTTGAGGACGTCCGGTTTTGGTCCGCTTTGTAACGTTCGCTGACGGACGTTCTGAGGACGTCCGCATTTGGTCCTCTTTTTGACGTTCGCTGGCGTTCGTTCGGAGTACATTCGTCGGAGCAAGTTTGCGAACGTCCCTGTTTCTTCCCTCATCTGCCATTTCCATTACAACACTTGAAAAATCCTGTCGCCCATGCGTGGGCTTTTATCATCAGACCTGACACCTTGCAACTCAGACAGAGAGTTGACCAAATTAAACTAAAATATAAACCCTTATTGGATTTTAAAGGGTATTATTCCTTAAAACAAAATCCCTTTTTTTTTTAACTGTGATAATGGAATGCAAAATGCAACAAAAAAAAAAGGTTTTGTTTTGCAGATTGATATTATAATTTTTTTTTTTTACTATAGTATAATAGATTTTAATACATCGTAAAATGAAGTTAATGTTAAATTAATAATTTTCATTTTTGGAAAAAGAAAATAGGAGTAACTTCTGTAATTAAAAATGTCATCAAATCAGTAATCTGTTTTCAGCATTTAAACATCAAAATCATGATACCCTTAATTGAACATATAGGCTACAATTAGGTTTATGCACTCCCCATGCATGAAGAAAATAAGGTTGCATCCCAGGAGCTCTACAAGAATGTTATAGAGTGATTAATGCAGCCAAGGAAAACATGAAGAAAAGAAAGTGGAAAATAACACAGGTAAGAAAAATAAATACATTCTTCCCATTTACGTATTAAACTGTTGGTAAGCCGACAAGAAAAGATATTTAGGAAAATTATTATTTTAGTTATTGCATTTAAGACTGCTATACCACGTGCAGCTAAAAAAAATGTGATATAGTCACATTGGGAGATAGGCTACAAGCAAGTGTCGATCAAATGAGCGCATGGTCGAATGACATCACTTTATAATTTTTCTACTGTTACTGTTAAAGTGATATGCTAATCGCGATGACATAATCTGTTACTGTGTTTTGTTATTATGTTTTAATACTGTCAAGATAGGGCTGTGTAATGTCGATGTCGTGGCCATGATTAATGCTACCTTCACGTGCTATCGGAAATTCCCTATTTCCCACTCATGAAGTCGTGATTACAAGCTTGTTGTATTCAAGAAGTAACGTTACTTTAATGTCGGAAAGAATAAAATGTAGCTTGGTTGACTATCATAAACATTCACCATGCTACACATGTAGTTTGCTGACAATTCTGGAATTTCGGTCTCAAATTCTGGTCTGTTCTGTATCGCGTATCTTGTCAGTGTCTGCGCTTGCTTGGCCATTTGTTGTGGAGAAAATAAGGAAAGTGTGTTCAAGCGCCAGCAGAAAACAGTGAAAAGAAATGCTCTTTGAGAGAAGCAGTCTTTATCAGCGGAAGTTAAAAGCAGCTAGTAATTGTATTTACTTGTCTCATTAGTGTTTAGTGCAGTTGTCGTTGCTAGGAAACGCTTGTTTTGTTTACTGTGTGGAGACGTGCTGATAATTTAGAAAAGTAATCAAAAAGTAATCAAGTGAAATCAGTTACATTACTTTAATAAAGTAACTGAAACAGTTACATTACATATTACATTTTAAATAGGGTAACTTGTAATCTGTAACCTATTACATTTCCAAAGTAACCTTCCCAACACTGGACCTGACACCTTGCAACTCCGACAAAGAGAGTTGACAAAATTAAACTAAAATATAAACCCATATTGGATTTTAAAGGGTATTATTCCTTAAAACGAAATCCCTTTTTTTAACTGCGATATTAAAACGCAAAAAAACATTTTTGTTTAGCAGATTGATATTATTTTTTACTATTGTATAATAGATTTGAATACATTGTAAAATGAAGTTAATGTTAAATTAATAATTTTCATTTCTGGAAAAAGAAAATAGGAGTAACTTCTGTAATTAAAAATGTCATCAAATCAGTAATCTGTTTTCAGCATTTAAACATCAAAATCATGATACCCTTAATTGAACATATAGGCTACAATTAGGTTTATGCACTCCCCATGCATGAAGAAAATAAGGTTGCATCCCAGGAGCTCTACAAGAATGTTATAGAGTGATTAATGCAGCCAAGGAAAACATGAAGAAAAGAAAGTGGAAAATAACACAGGTAAGAAAAATAAATACATTCTTCCCATTTACGTATTAAACTGTTGGTAAGCCGACAAGAAAAGATATTTAGGAAAATTATTATTTTAGTTATTGCATTTAAGACTGCTATACCACGTGCAGCTAAAAAAAATGTGATATAGTCACATTGGGAGATAGGCTACAAGCAAGTGTCGATCAAATGAGCGCATGGTCGAATGACATCACTTTAGAATTTTTCTACTGTTACTGTTAAAGTGATATGCTAATCGCGATGACATAATCTGTTACTGTGTTTTGTTATTATGTTTTAATACTGTCAAGATAGGGCTGTGTAATGACGATGTCATGGCCATGATTAATGCTACCTTCACGTGCTATCGGAAATTCCCTATTTCCAGTCGTGATTGTCGTGATTACAAGCTTGTTGTATTCAAGAAGTAACGTTACTTTAATGTCGGAAAGAATATTGGTTGACTTGGTTGACTATCATAAACATTCACCATGCTACACATGTAGTTTGCTGACAATTCTGGAATTTCGGTCTCAAATTCTGGTCTGTTCTGTATCGCGTATCTTGTCAGTGTCTGCGCTTGCTTGGCCATTTGTTGTGGAGAAAATAAGGAAAGTGTGTTCAAGCGCCAGCAGAAAACAGTGAAAAGAAATGCTCTTTGAGAGAAGCAGTCTTTATCAGCGGAAGTTAAAAGCAGCTAGTAATTGTATTTACTTGTCTCATTAGTGTTTAGTGCAGTTGTCGTTGCTAGGAAACGCTTGTTTTGTTTACTGTGTGGAGACGTGCTGATATCACGTTTGGTCTCGTTCTGTATCGCGTATCTTGTCAGTGTCTGCGCTTGCTTGGCCATTTGTTTTGGAAAAAAATAAGGAAAGTGTGTTCAAGCGCCAGCAGAAAACAGTGTAAATCTTTGAGCTTTGAGAGAAGCAGTCTTTATCAGCGGAAGTTAAAAGCAGCTAGTAATTGTATTTACTTTAGTGTTTAGTGTTTAGTGCAGTTATCGTTCCCAGGAAACACTTGTTTTGTTTACTGTGTGGAGACATGCTGATATCGCGTTTGGTCTCGTTCTGTATCGCGTATCTTGTCAGTGTCTGCGCTTGCTTGGCCATTTGTTGTGGAAAAAATAAGGAAAGTGTGGGAAAGTGTGTCCAGCTGAATTAATTTAGTATTTTGGTAGACGGGTATAAAAAAGCTTAGACTCCACCGGGCAGGGACACCGGCAAAGGATAAGTATCGCTTTTTATTTCTCCTCTTTCCTATTAACCTACTTGTTTCGCTTCTATTTCAGTTTTTATAACCATTTCTTACTATGTGTCAGCAAGTTGATGTTTTTTTAGCATGTAAGTTTGGCGG
>NW_015537985.1:12442-21388 GCF_001515605.1 Sinocyclocheilus anshuiensis | reverse complement strand
TGTGCTCCCGTACTTCTGTTATTTTCTTGTTTGATTAATGGCTGCTTAGCATTAATGTAAAAATGTTAGAGAAAATGCCATTGCCATAGACTCAGACTTAACCACATTCTACTATTTTTATTTTCTTGTTTGAATAGTAGCTGTTTAACAAATGGAATAATTTTTTTTTTTAAATGTAGTATTCACAATAAAATATGTGGTAAATCAGAACACTCTTCTTTTTACGTTAGTCCACAAATGTGTTATTGTTTGTGATACACGTGATTAAAACGTTTTATAGACGTTCAGGTCTGACTGGACCGATTTTGGACCTTTTTAGAACATTGGTCAAATTCAGATGTGCCTTTCACGATGTTGCACAATGGGTGTGTGATTATTTTATATGCAGGCTTATACTTAAATTATGCAGCAACACGTCTTATAAACATCCAGAATATGACACATTTAGACGTCCAGTAATGTTACTTTAATGTCGGAAAGAATAAAATGTAGCAACCCATTGGTTGACTATCATAAACATTCACCACACTACACATGCAGTTTGCTGACAATTCTGGAATTTCGAATACTTGCATGTCAAGCATGTTAAATAAGCATGTTAATTAAGCATGTCAAATACATGCTTAATTCACTGCTTATAAAACATACAATATGCTTCGAATGATCGTTCATATCTAGCCTATAAATACACTACTTTAGCGACAAGACAAAGGGATGTTGTTGCGAGAACAGCATTTAGCAGTGGCTGTCCCCTCCACCCGCCCAACTGGGAAACTGGTATCAAAATTGTTTCTGAATTTCCCAGTAGTAAATACGATTTGAGAGGCGTTCACGTCTAACTTCTGATTAGGGAACTCGTATTTACGATAATTCTTATAGCACGCGAAGGCAGCATTAAAGTGACTCGTTAGTGTTTTTTTTTAAATATTTTTTATATCGCGGAATGTAAATATATCCGCTTAACACAGTACTGCAAATTATTGACGTTTTAATAGAGAAACATGCATGAATGACAGAATAAATAGCGGGACATGCATGATGTTAATGAGTTAAGTACAGAAGGCCGCCTTTTGCTGATCTTATTTTTAATAACAAAATGAAATAGTAAAAATAACTATATTGTTATTTTATTGTAAAATAAAATGTCTCACTGTGGAATATGAAAAATTGGCATGTACACTCGTTCAACAGAGAGGAAATGAAACCACCACATATGGACTCTGAAGAATACTACGCAAACCATGCTTTTGGATCTACTGTGAAGTTTTTGTATAAAGCTGGTGAGTAGGCTACATTTTCGTAAGCCCATGTCTCTGTCAGTAAGTCAACAATTAATATTGTTTTATTAAACATGTTAATATTCATTGATGTGTGTGTGTGTGTGTACGTGTGTTTTCCCCCTCAGGATCCAGAGGTTTTGGGATTGAAAATCTTCTGCCACATGATCTTCCGTAAAAGTGAGTATTCATGTCATACTAACATTAAAACTTTAAATGATCATGTGCCGTTATATGTGTTGAAATGTGAACACAGGCAAAGCAGGCAAACTCTGCACCAAGGCACCACTCTGATTCAAACTTACTTCTTGAGTTTAGCTCACTCAAAATGAAAACTCCCTCATCATTTTCTCACCCTCATGTCTTTTTTTTATCTTCTTTTGTGTTCTACAGAAGAAAGTCAGTTATACGGGTTGGAAAAGATATGGGTGAGTAAATGATGACAGAATTTTCATCCTATCCACCTTATTCTTCATGTAAAAATGGGCCATTTGTAGATTTTATGGGTCTTGCTTCCAGTCTCATTTTTTCCCAGCTATTCTTAGCTGTACAGAACCGCTCGTTTTACTGCTTGATATTGCAAATTGGTGTCTTACCATATTATTTTAGTGTATTATCTTAATTATGAACACACTGGTTTGTAATGCAAACAGTTTTGTAGTTTACTGCACGTTGTTATTCTTCTCCTTATTTCCCTATAGCGGAAAATGAACCAGAAGTCTCGCCCATAGGCGTAATTCCGTGTTTAGGAATAAGGTGGATAAGTATGATATCTTGAGTATGATCTCCTCAAGTACATTTGTTAGACATTTCACCCACTTGTGATAGAAAAACAGTGTAAACCGATTAATAATTATATTAGTTATATTAGCATATTAGCAATTAATAAAAATATTAATTCTTTTTAATTTTTTGTGTACTAATTGGCATTTTTCTGGGTACAAAATTTGTTTACTTTGTTATGATACATCTGGAAAAAGGTGTTCATTATTGTGAATACTTACTTCTTTATAACTATAATCTCAAAGTAGAGTACACACACAGCAGTGAGTAGAGAACACACACCCAGAGCAGTGGGCAGCCATTTTTATTGCACGGCCCGTGGGGGTTACGTGCCTTTCTCAAGGGCACCTCAGGCCCTGTTTACAATAGTGCGTTTTCTTTTAGCAGTTTACACTAGTCCGTTTTAGTTTGAAAACTCCGGGGTTGTGTTTCAGTGTAAACGGACCAAAATGGAGACTTTTGAAAACGATGGCGTGGCTGCCCACATTCGCTCCGCTTATCCTTGATGACTGTGTAAACAATAACATCATGCTCATTGTTGTACCCATAGATATGTATAGGTAGAAGCCTCATTCGACCGCTCCAAGCACGTAGATGCATCCGCCATCTAAATAATAAGGAATCTACCTATACATATCTATAATTGTACATACATGAATGATCATGTGACATGCGTTTTTGGCAGTGGTGGAGGTAATGAATTACAACTACTCACGTTACTGTAATTAAGTCGTTTTTACGGGTACTTGTACTTTTTTGAGTATATTTTTAAAGCTATACTTTTACTTGTACTCAAGTACAAATTGAGCAAAATAATCTACTTCGTTTCTCTTAAATCATAATTCGTTACTGAGTACGCCCACAATTTGAATTGATATTGTAGTATCATCTTCCGCTAATCTAGGCTGGCAACATGCTATAAACATGAAAAAACATGCTAGCAACACGTAGCTAAGTGTTTAAGCATGCTATTAATGCAGTGAAACAAGAAGTTTATATAACTCAGGCATGCAGTGTCCAATCTGCCCGAAACTTAACATGTTTGATGACAGTCCTGGCCTGAACACATCTACATGCAAAGATTCAGTTTTAGTGATAGCGCCAACTATTGTCAAAAGGAAGTGACATTTTTAACACTGTGCTGCACTATTAGCAACACAGTAGAATATGCCGTTTTGTTATGGTAAAGAAAGAAAGCCCACTTGTATTTTTCCAGATGTTTCTAATCTGAGGGTCTGCACAGTTTAGCCACGTAGGCATATTACACGCAGGCATATATGATTATAATGGAAGAATAACTGGATATATATAAATGGTTATATTCATAATGATTACACTCGAACACTTCATATTTTGACCAATAAAAATCTTTGACAATATTCAAACCTTTGACGGCACTTCAGTAGCCAATTAACATATCCGATCGTAAACGGACCAATAAGCCCTGATATCTGAACCGGGAAAAGCCGCCGCTGCAGCAGGTGAAGAGCTGATCAGACAGTGAGGGAGCTCAGCGTAATTTATGGACTCAACGTTTGGAGAAATAAACTACATGGTAGTGTTATCATAAATATCTATATTTTGATACCGATACTGAAATATCTGACTCGGTTCCATTACTCATTTTCCACAGTATCTACCGTATATAGCCTACACCGATACAAGCTGCGTCTCTTTTTATGCCGGTGATGCGTCTGCCGCAAATTCTATAAGAAGAAGCTGCGTCTCTTTCCTCTCCAACAGCGAGTTTGACATGCATCCGCCTCCTGTCAATTACAGACCCTGCTGAAAAAAACAGCTAAAACCAGCCTAAGCTGGTCAGGCTGGTTTTAGCTGGTCTCCCAGCCTGGTCATAGCTGGTTTATCAGGCTGGTTTTAGAGGGGTTTTGACCACTTTTTTAGCTGGTCAGGCTGGTTTTAGCTGCTCTTAGCTGGTTTTAGCTGGTCAGGCTGGCTGGTCTTAGCTGGTCAGGCTGGTCTTAGCTGGTTTTAGCTGGTCAGGCTGGCTGGTCTTAGCTGGTCTTGGCTGGTCTTAGCTGGTCAGGCTGGGAGACCACCCAGATAGCAAACTGACATAGAATCAACATAGAATCGATGTTTCTCATGGCATTGAAACAACGTTGATTTTCTGCTTGTTTTAAAAATCTCACATACTTGATAATAGATACATTAGTAATAATTTATTAAACACACATCACATTTAGTCATACTTTTTTTATTTATACAAAATATACAGTTACAAATAAGTTTAGAGCATACAAACCTTCTGTATACAAAGCTTCTAAGACTAATATAGAAAATGCATTTACACTTAAATACACTTAAAGAGGTATAACGTAAATTATAGACTAATATAAATAGTCTCAAGTTACAAATTAAAAGAATTTACTTAAGAATAAAACTACGATGTTATTTTGTACCAAATGTGTTTGACTATTATTTTCAGTGGGGCACAAAAGGCAGAACATTAAGAGACTGACAGCCTCAGTCACCATTCACTATCACTGATTCTTTTCTATAAAATAAATGAATGCTGACTGAGACTATGCCACTCTTCTTTTGTGTTCCACAAAATAAAGACATTTGGGTGAGATGATTTTTAAAGAATTCTTACCCTTGAAAATAGAAGACAGGTACATAGTAGATCAGTTGGTTTTCCTTTGCAATTAAAACTAAGTTATTTGTATGATCAGGGATGTAAACGAATCAGGTCAGGTTTGAAAAAGGCGATGAACATGTAAATCACAATTTTAATATCAGTCATAGACAATAAAGTTAATTTTTAATTGCTTTTTAATACATGTAATATCCCTCAATTTCTCTAAAGTTGTGCAGTGTTTTGGGGATGTTTTATTTTAAATTATTTGCCTCAAAACTATTATCTTTTGTATATTTTCGTATAAAATGGCATAATTTTATGTAAAATGTACATTTCTAATCTTTATTAATGGAAATAACATGTAAAATATGCCATGTGCTATTTAGTGGATGATTTCTGTCACCTGGTGGAAAACAAATGCTTGAATGAAAATTACCTGAAATGACCACTATAACCAGTAGATGTCAGCAGTGGAGCACACATTAGCTCATTTGCCATTTTCACTCCCTAACATTTCTACACATTTTGTTTTTACATGTATAATCATACCCTATAAAATCACAATTGACCATTCGCAAAGAGCTTGATTGACAGGCGATCTGACCAATCATAACTCAGAATCTGCCATTTGTCCAACAAACAAATCTGGCAGGAGAGTAGATTAACTTTGTTGGACTTAAACTTGAAAGGTTGTATGCATTGATGTATGCGTCTTTCCGCGGTTGAAATAAAATACGTTCTGATGTTCATTAATGTTTATGTTGCGCTTTAAGTAAATATGAACAGATGAGCGGTTCACATGCCGCTTGAGCTGCCAGACTACTTTTTCTGAGATTTTAGCAGAGGTGTTTGTGTTGCACATCATAGAAGACAATGTTAGCATCCAATAATTTTAACTGTTGGAGAAAACTGGTTAATTTTAAGCTTTTTTGCGGGGTTGAAATCTACATCATGTTGACGTCACAATTTGTGACATGGCAAAGGACGATAGTAAATCGATGACGCGTTGGTGTCTATTCAATTATTCATGAGACTGCATGTTCTTATCCTTTGTGAAGACATTTCGCTTAATTATTCACAAAAGCATGTGTTGATTTGCTATGACAGATGCCACAGACTGTGAGATCGTATACATTAAAGGATTAGTTCACTTCTGAATTAAAATTTCCCCCCATGTCATCCAAGATGTTCATGTCTTTCTTTCTTCAGTCGAAAAGAAATTACGTTTTTTGAGGAAAACATTTTAGGGTTTTTCTCTATATAGTGGACTTCAATGGGGTTCACTGGGTGGAAGGTCCAAACTGCAGCTTCAAAGCGTTCTACACGATCCCAGACGAGGAAGAAGGGTCTTATCTAGCAAAACGATCATTTTCTAAAACTTAATAAAAATTATATACTTTTTAATCTCAAACGCTCGTCTTGTGTAGCTCTGCAATGCGCATGCGTACTCTGTACAGTTCCGTTCAAAACAGTTAGGGTAGGTCGAAAAACTCCCATCTCATTTTCTCCGCCAACTTCAAAATCGTCCTACATCGCTGCAGAAGTACCGACCCAGTGTTTAAAAGTGAACATGCAAAAAAGTTCAAACGCCCTTTACAAAAAAAACGGTAAAACAGCGATGTAGAACGATTTTGAAGTTGGAGGAGAAAATGAGATGGGAGTTTTTCGATATACCCTAACTGTCATGAACCGGAATGCACAGAGTTCACGCAGAGCTAGACAAGACGAGTGTTTGAGGTTAAAAAGTATATAAATTGTAATTTTTTTTTAGAAAATGACAGATCGTTTCGCAAGATAAGACCCTTCTTCCTCGTCTGGGATTGTGTAGAATGCTTTGAAGCTGCAGTGAAGTTGCAATTTGGACCTTCCACCCAGTGAACCCCACTGAAGTCCACTATATAGAGAAAAACCCTGGAATGTTTTCCTCAAAAACCTTAATTTCTTTTCGTCTGAAGAAAGAAATACATGAACATCTTGGATGACACGGGGGTGAGAAAACTATGAGGAAATTTTAATTCAGAAGTGAACTAATCCTTAAACTGACAGAAACGTTCATGGATTGAAGGAGTGTTTGTTTTTGCTTTGCAATAAGAGTTCGGCACAAACGAGATTCATTCACTTAGTGAGTGTAACCGTTTTTACAGCTCCATGACAACCCGTCAAAAGGCTTATATAAACGCCGCAGAATAAGCCTAAAAAGGTGCAACAGCACGTTCATATATATGTTTTTGATACAGAGTGCAAATGGCAGTGCAATTATTTCTGTTTTTAACTCGATGAGAGTGAAATGAAACTGTCTGAACCCGAAGCTGTGTGTGTTTTCTGTCTCCCCTCTTCCTCCTCCACTCCGCTTCGCACTACGCTCACTTTTTTAGTGTTTTTTAAAACCGTGGTGAGAACTAACCAGTGCTGAAACAGGGGGTTTTATGACCCTTTAAAGAGCCACAAAACGGTATTTATTGTTTGAAAAATGACAAAATTTGAAAGCCGAGACCATGTTTCATACCAGAAGTAACCTGCTCTGTCTTGTGTGTCGGCGTGTTGTCAGTTTCCTCTTTGCTCCGCAATGTATTTTTCACTGTGTGAGAACATGGTGTGTAGTGTGAGAGCGCCATGGCTTGTCGGACATAGCAACAGTAACTAAGGAGGGTGGGGTTTTGCGAAGGGTCAGCTATAACATTTAATAATTACTTTTTGTCAAAGATTAGGAATATTTAACATTTATTTTATTAAATAATTATTATTGACATTCATATAAAAATAATATAGGTCTATTTTGAACAAAAATGGATATGTGAAAAAAGTGCTTTAAGTTTTATCTAAATGTTAAAGATGCAATTATTAAATTATTTGTTTTTCTTTTGTCAATTTTGCTGTTGCAAGTCTATTATGCCGAGTTCACTGCACGATTTTCAAACTCTTCAGATCGCCGTTGTTTTCACACTTCGTGACTATCTGGGGTAGCATTCAGTTGCTGCTGTGTTCACATTGCACGATGGATCGGCGACAGGGGGTTTCACATTGCATGACTTCACAATAGGAAGAATCGCCGACAGAGATTAACAAAAACTAGCCTGAAAATAGCCCAATTGCTTTCGAGGGGGTCCCCCAGTAAAAATCGCGTTCGGGGGGTAAAATACAATTTTTTTTGGCAGGGTTCTCCTGGTACAATTCACATTCCAGGGCCTAAATATCACGTTATTGGGGTCGCTTCAACCTGCTGACATAAAAAACAACCGGCAGCAATCGCGGATTTGGCAACACTGGTCCGCAAACTACGTTTCATATAACTCCTCCCCGAACTTCCCGCTGCCCTGTATCTTGGTCTCTCATTGGCTGTAGGTCATCGCCGATGTGTTTTTCAGTCAGAACTCATTTCACACAGCATGATTGTGAATCGCCGACAGCTCCAGATATTTAGCATGCCAAATATTTAACAGCGACGCATCGGCGATTCCCTCAGATCGCGTCTTTGATAATTCACACTGCGTGATTGTCACTCGCGTGAACGAGGACCGATTTGCCTCCGATTTCGGGCATTTGTCGGCGATTTCGCAAAACCTGTCGGAGAGTGAAAAATCAGGCTAAAATCGTGCAGTGTGAACTCGGCATTAGTCTGCATTTACATGACAAAACCAATGTCAATCATAGCAATTTAAGAAGTGACTCGGAAAATTTGAACAGATTCACTCCTGTAATTGGGTAAATGTGGTTGTCACTGTTCTCCTAATTGTGAATGGATTATACAGTGAGTGCATAATAGTCGATAGCCAGTCAATATTCTGATCATATTTTTTTTCCCAACAACCCTCTACACTGCGAGTAAATCACTCGCATATTCGACTAAATCTTCACTCTGGCGACTAAATGATGTCTAATATTAGCCAATGGCTAATAAATTCTCAGATTTTACTCGCCAGTGTGTGAGTTAGGCTAAGTATAAGTTTAGCACAGATATATTTTCACTCGCCGAACACTCTGACTGAGCGCTTCAGAGTTTCCCTCTCCGCCAAGCGATCTGTGCTATTTTTCAGTTCATCTCAATGGATGCGCAGCGCACCTGTATTTAACGTACCGTAAACTCTAGTGTGAAAGTGCACAACTCGCCGTCACTGTCTCACACACACGCAGAGAGAGAGAGAGAGAGAAAATTGACGCGCTACATGTAAACAGTATTCTTTGTTGTATTTTCTTGTCAAAATAACAGCGCTCCTTTGGAATTCTTTAGCTTTTAAGAACTGTTGGGTTTTCCGGTAGTGGGCGGAACTAATGCGCAAACGGCAATCT
>NW_015537985.1:9905-11732 GCF_001515605.1 Sinocyclocheilus anshuiensis | reverse complement strand
ACCCCCCCCCCCCCCGTTTTTAAATTCTTATTTTTTAATGAAAGGTTAGATTGTTGTACATTTTTTAAATAAAAGATCAATAGGATTAACAATGCAGATTTATTTTCACAGCCTTTTTTGATCATATTTACCAAGGGTACCAACAATTCTGACCACGACTGTATGTATATATATATATATATATATATATATATATATATATGTATATGTATCCCTGAATATTCAGTTGTTTATGTCCCTTTGTTATATTTGCATACAGTACATCTATTGTATCTAGTATTATTGTAGCAAAAGTGAGCACCTGTGACAGTAGAATTTGTAGAGAATATTTCACTTATTTTATAAGTCATCAAGAAAATGTTTTAGGAGTTGCAATCTTGTATTTTGTTTCTTTCTCTCTCACAAACACAACAAAACAGTTACACCTTCTCAAAATATTAATTGCCGGTGTATAAATCCTATTGTACAAATTACAAATTAAGAACTTCACAGGCTCAGTTATACCAGATTTATGCAGGGATACATTTCATTTTTTTCCAGAATATTCTGTAATATTAATTTCGTCATATTATTGAATTATTTTTTCCTGAAATGTGTGTTTATTAGAACTGAACATTTTTACAGACTTTATTAGAATTTAACTGTGGTATTTGTGGATACGATCATGCACAGGTAAAACTCATCATCACCATGGCCATATCCTTCTAAAAAAGAAAAAAAAGAAAAGACTATAAAGTTTGTAAAGAAACATCCATAAAAGTGACTTATATCCCTCTAATTTAGCCTAGGATATTGAATGTGAAATAGTAGCACTCATAAAAAAATATTTAGCCACTGTACATTTCTTGCCAAAACCATATTTCTACAGTGCAAAATAATTTCAGGGTGGTGTTGTGTCGATTGATTAATAATGACATGATCATGTCAGAATTCTGTGTCAAATAAAATGGGTCAAGGGCCACATGCTGTGTTTATCACTGGATAGAGTGCAAGTATGCATATGCGATCTCACATACTGATATGTCATGTGAGATCTCACATAACAGTTCTCATTCTTACAGTAGTGGTCAGAATTATTGGCACCCTTAATAAATAAGATCAAAGAAGCCTGTAAAACATAAATCTGTATTGTTTATACTTTGATCTTTCATTAAAAAAATAAAATAATATTAAATCACAAAAATCTAACCTTTCAATAAGTAAAAAAAAATTAAACAGGCATGTGATCAGCTAGAGACAAAAAAGCAGGAAAATGACCACTCCCTAAGCCATATCCCCCAGCACTTATTATTAAAAAATATATATTTTAGCACATTAAAAGATATATCTTATATTGTAATAATACATACTATTGTCCTTTAAAAATAAAAAGCAGCATTTAATAATCATGATAATAATATAATAATAATAAAGTATTAATAGAATTGTTATTATTAAAGGGGGTCATATGATGCTGCTAAAAAGAACATTATTTTGTGTATTTGGTGTAATGAAATGTGTTTATGCGGTTTAAAGTTAAAAAAAACACATCTTCCACATACTGTACATTATTGTTTCTCCTCTATGCCCCACCTTTCTGAAAAGCTCATCGGTCTGAAAAAGCGAGGTTTGCTGTGATTGGCCAGCTATCCAGTGTGTTGTGATTGGCCGAATACCTCAAGCATGTGACGGAAATGTTACGCCCCTCACCATACTGTTGATGCCGTGTCCCTGCCGGAGTGACGAGACAAAAACATTAAAACCAGGGTTTGAAATTAACACCCGCCAACCCGCCAAATGCGGGTAAAAATCAGCTGTGGCGGGTAACGCTGTCAAATCACTAGCCAA
>NW_015537985.1:7403-8206 GCF_001515605.1 Sinocyclocheilus anshuiensis | reverse complement strand
TAGGCCTAACTTATACAAATGAACTGCCTGTCCTCTCACTCCGATATTGCTTGTGCGCAGACTGTGTGCAATCGCGAGCGCTCCATGCTTTTTAAAGTAGAAATATTTCTCTGATTAAACTTATTAAACTTTGTCCAAAGTTATCAACCATTCAGAATAGATCCACGCCTGACCGATGAAAAAAATTGAATTAAATTTTATTGGCTGTAAGTGAAATGCACCAGAAAGTCTTTCAATAATCAAAGATGGAACTTTAATTTTTTTACAATGTAAAGCTTTTGCAACAAAGTTACCCTATTTTAAAGACACAAATACACAGAATGAGCAAATGTTTAAGATTGGTATTTTTGTAATGGTAATTGATCAATATTTGTATGTAAATAAAAGCCTAAATTTAAAATCTGTTCATCATATAAAGTGCATGTGTCTTTTTAGAAGACTTGGACTAAACCAATTTCAAAGCTTGAAATAATAACCTTGAAATAATGATTGCCTTGAAAAAATGGATGGACAAAAAAATGTTAAAATATTAAAATATCTATATGGCAGTATACAGTATGTGTTAGTTTTGCCAATGGTATTGAAAATGATCGTTAAAAAAGTTGTCATGAAATCAAAAATGACCCTACTTACTTTTTTAGTGCACATTCCTAGTCTTGTGGTGATCAATTAAACCGTGCAAGTCAATTCACTGGAAAAAAAAAATAAATAAAAATTGTCTGCCATTGTAATCTTTAATCAAAAACTGAAAATCCACTTCCGCTCTGGAATGGCGTTCTCGCTCTGATGATGGCTTCGGGAGG
>NW_015537985.1:0-5805 GCF_001515605.1 Sinocyclocheilus anshuiensis | reverse complement strand
TAATGTAATGACTGTTTAATTCATACTGGAAGCCGGACTTGCGCATTGCGCATAAACTCCACATATGCATAGTAGAAGTAATGCTCCAGGAAGAAGTATCCAGTGAGCTGAATAACTGAATAAAACGCAGATAAAGAAATTTTAACTAAGGAAACTTGAAGACAATAAACATGCGATTGCACAAAATATATGGTATCTGTGTTCTTCAAGCAATCTTGGGTATTTTTATAAGGATAAAGTATATTTTTATAATACAATGCTAATCGACATAGCCTTTACCACTGTATATAATGCTATAAAATAGTATGATTTCTGCCTTATTCTGTGATACGAAACCACGTCTGATCACAAAAATAAGTTATTTCAAACACTTGACTATGTTATGAAGTTAATATGGAGAAAAAGCATGTCAATAAATTAAAATATCTTTGTTGGACAACAGGTTTGTAAAGACTCATACACATGTAAAACTGTCGCACACGTGCTATTGTAGTACATTTACTCAAGGCTCAGACCGATTTTTGTCGCACTGTACTGCCCTATCCAAACCTGTTCCAGATTGTAGAAGGAGCTGCTCAATTTCATGTCCGCCGTCCTTCACGTCACTCCACACAGTCGCACACAGAAATATGTCAACAACTAGACTTTATCGTTATTATAGCGGGAAGACGAATTCTTATCGTGTGGAGAGTTTTTACCGGTATATCGCAAATGATAAGATATCGCCCATCCCTGTATCTCAACAGCCATTTATGAGCATTACTTAATTAATATTACATATTTAAGCTAACCATTTAAAAATTTGCTGTGCACACTACAGTCTCCGTGCTCACAGTGTCTTAGACACTAATATAATAGTCATGGATAATTCTGACTAAAATAAGACTAAAATGCTCAGACTTTTAGTTGACTAAAACTTGACTAGACTAAAAAGAGTATGAACGTGACTAAAACTAATAAAAACTAAAATGACAGCTTCACACAAAGACTAGACTAAAACTAAAATTAAAACAGGCCGCCAAAAACAACACTACTGAGCAATGAATTAGACCGCTTCCTAAAAAGAAGCTTGAAGTATCATTAGCAGAAGACAGATCTGTCATTTTTTTGAACGTGACAACTGTAGAATATTCTAGAGCACTTACAATTCTAACACAGAGTCCCATTGACGAAACCTTTTTAAAACAGAACTGCGCTGTGGACTATCACTACAACACTATAGCCTGGAGGCCTATAGCACTAGTTTCACAGGCATGTGCTGATATGGGAACTGAAAAATATCCTGACATACAAGTATGCCCTCCGGCCAATGCTCTGCTATTACGGCGTCTATATTCGTAGCCCCAATGTAAGCCACATACACACATACAGTCAATCACTGTTCAGTAAAATACCACAATTCCTGAGGGCCCTATACCAATCATGTCATATTAACCAAGTTTACTGCAAGGGACCAGACAGTAACACAAAGCTCTCCAGTTGTTTACATTGTTAGCCAGCCAATACAACAACGTTATTTATCAGTGCTTGTTGTGAATGAATAATAAACTGGATTTGCTGGGGAATAATTATTTCATGATTTGCTTGAGTAATATTTTATGACAAAGCTGTGTGAGGAACAAGATAGACCATTAAGACTTCATGCTCCTTCATGATCCTAAGACAAAGCCCAGTGAGTCTGTCTTTGTGTCAGTGCTGTGAATATGTGTTGTTGTGGAAACTGGGCCTGACAGTCATTTCTGCCACCAAATTTGATTCCAATAGGTTCATCAATCTTCCTTCTTTCCTTTCCTCCTCCATCTGCCCCTCTCTCTCTTTTCCATTCTCTCTCCCTTTCGCCGCAAATGAGAAATTGAAAGGCAGAGATGGGTAGGTTACGTGCACAGGATGGTAAAAATGTTAGACATGGGCTTGTACACATATGCATGGACACGAACACATATACACAGACGCACTCACCCTCAAACATGCAAGGGCATACAAATAAAAGCACAGATCTGTCACCATTCTAATAACTTTAAGAACTGAGGACATCTGTACCATCAGCAATATTAACAAACCTGGAGCAGTGGAACTGCACCACCCTACTCCAGGTGAACATTATTACTGTCCATTTTCAGCATTTACTCAAGCATGTCTGGGGATGGAGGTCAGTGCGAGCATGACAGCATCACTGATATAACCTCTTATCATCTCTCATCATAATCTCTTCCCTAATGTGACTGCCCCATTATACCATACGAGAGAGAGAGAGGCAGAGTGAGAAAGGTGAACAGAGAAGGGCAACGGGCTGTGTATTTGTCTGGTTTTACACTCGCTAGACATTTTAAGGCATCTGTCTCAATAGGCGTTAGCCTTTTCTGCTATCTAAGAGCATTGATTGGCGAAAATTCCCCAATACGTTCATTGATTTTAATTAGCCTTCTTTGTCCTTATTACTTCTCCTCTCCTCAATTCCCTTTACATTAGCTATGTGCTTTGGAAATGCTCCCTGTCTCCTCACACACATGGTACTATGGGCCTCCGGTGATCCATTTTCACCTGGCTGCTACGTCCACATGGTGCATTAAATTTCTACAATAGTGTTTTTGATCACTCTCAATCTATGACTGAACCATGAAAAAGCAATTAGACTGGGAGCCAGTGGGACCCAGAGGAGACTTTCAACATCACAAACACAAATCAACCACGTCAGGCTTGGGAATTTAAACAAATTCAGCACACTATGATACAAAGAGAGTTAACAGTTGCTGGTTCAGAGGCTCAGTCCCAAAGCAGTAGTTCTTGAAAACATAAACTACAAACACTCAAACCGAAAATCTAAATATATGAAAATACACTATGCCTAATTTTAGACCTAAAAAAGCTTATTTGCTCTCAGAAATCTGGCAGGAAAAAAATCTTGCTGTCTTTACCTAATACAGAAAACTGAGTCAGAACAGACACCCATACCTCAGTCTTGTCAACAATGTGACCCAGTTTGCAACAATTTTTGCATTTTTGGTCCTGGCTATGGCTTAGAGCAGTCTGTAAAAGAGATTTTCCACTTAATTCTGCACACTGAACTTGACTTCACCATTTTCAGAGTTGATATTCTTTGAAATACAGTTCTTTTTAGGTCGAGCCAAGTTTAAAGAGAAAATGACACACTGTGAATATAAAAGTCTTCTGTCCTGTCCTGGCACTCTAATTTACTGAAAATGTTTTCTTCACAGATAACACGGTCCCAAAGATGAGGGGTTACAACATCCCTGTGTTCCGTCAATCCTCATTCAAGAAAACACAATCAACATGATGTCAACTTTGAAGGGCACACTGCAACCTGAATACACATCATCTGCTCGGATATACTCTTGCTGTACGGAAGTGATGAAAATGTTGATTCTATTGATTGACACTGGAAAAAAATTCTAGGGTTTTTCTGGTTGATATTATCCTTAATAATAAGGATAATATAATCCTTAATAATTCAGTGCCTACAATTCAAAGAAATCCTACAAATAAAGGGTTGCAACTTTTGGTCACTTAAGTCGAAGGACATAGAGAATCAAGAAGAAAGTCCTTGAGCCCTTTATTAATTTCCTATCTTGAATAAAGAGGACGATTGTCGCTGTTCAAACTCTTGACTGCTAAGACCTACCAGCCAAAGGACAATGTGGCCTCGCTAGATGGTAAGAACAGTCGTTTATAATTCTGTTGTAAATAATACAATATAAATACAATATGAAAATGTGTAAAGAGTTGGGTGGCTGAATAAAAAAAAGATTGTGCAGCAGGAAAATATCCTTTTATATTGTCAACAGAATTGAAGTAGACACCAAAAAGAAAACAAAGAAATAAAGACTCAAGAGAAGGATCAAAAAAGCAGATTTAGGCAGAATTAAAATGCAGGATTGACACAGGAGGATCAGCAGGATATACTGGAAAAGAAAAAAAAAACAGTACGATTAAAGAAGAGTATAAGAAGAGATTACAGACGCACAGTAGGCGGTTACGGAGATGGCCGGGATGAAAACCTTCTTCAGAGCATAGAAACATTTGAGTGAAGGATAGAGAAACAGATAAGAGACGCGGAACAGCGAGAAGGTAAAGTTAACCTGCCTACACACAAATGTTTCAAACCGTGTAGCAAGTTAGAGACGGAGTTTCTCGCGGTCACTCTGCCATCTAAAGGCAAACTTGCAAGTTGTTTTGTGCATCAACTCCACAGTGCACTGACAGCCCCAAACACAAGCAAAATGCTACTATATTTTACTAGCTTTTGCTATGAAAAAGACTTGAGAATAAAGGCATGTTTTATTAGGTATTCAACAGACCTTTTTGCTATTTTAATTTCTCTCTGTCCTCAGGCTCCCACCCCTCTTTGTGAAAATACACTGTCAGGCCTGAGAGACAGCTGATTTTTTTCCTAAAAATACCCAAAATGTATACAGCTATTAAATGTGACATTTAAATTGCTTCCATTTTCATGCAACACATCTCATTTAAAAAGAGACGAAATTTATTTAACACGATTATGAGTGGGCCATATGACCAAAACTTTATATGAGTAATTTATTTATAGATAGTGATACATATCAAATATATATTTCCTGTAAATAAGGTTGCTATGACATCTACATTGTAGAGACCAGCGGAATTTCAAACAAACAAACAAAAAGTCCTACAAATTATTGAAAATAATTAAACTGTCAGTAATAAAAAAAGCAAAGGACAAATACAATAGAACAAAAAGATACAAATGAAATAAACTGTGCTTTAATGTTTTTTTATGCAAGTTTCAAGCAGTTTACAGCCTACTACAGAAATGAATAATCAAATGTAAAATAAAACAGCATAGTCTTCACTGTAAGAATTAACATATTTTGTTTTTTATTAAAGCTACAAAAGTCCTTCACTCAAGAGCAGTGTGTGATTTTGAATTTGTCTTTTGTTGTTTAATTAATATTAAGCGCACAGTCGCAGCAGGAATATAGCCCGCTGTCACTTTAAGAGCCACACGGATCCAATTTACTGTTACACATGTATTTTCATTCTCAACTCTTTACTTTCATTTATTACATAACGGACATTTAATACATGACCGGACGCATTTAATACATGACCATTAAGGCACGCGCCTTAAACTAAAAGATGACTTTACATGTCTGTTCCGTCTCTTAGCGCAGGCACATAAATCCTCCTGAGGAACAGCGCAAGTTCCCAGGTAGCCAGCGGAAATGGGGCCGAATGCGGCTGAGTGTCGGCTCACTCGGCTGTGTGCTGGCAGCGGCTCGCCAGAAGTGAGCCAGCTCTGGCCCAGTAATGGTTGCCAGATTTGGCTAGGCTTTGGATCTGCGGATCTGGCCCGATTCTGGTTGAGAAACGGCACATTTAGCCACATTCAGCCCGACTATGGGCCATAAGTGTCAGTCCCAAAAATGTAAAAAAAAAAAAAATCAGGTTTTACTCCTTGTGTGAATATTTGGTCCCCACAATAGGGGTTAAACATGTACACACACAATCAATTAATTAGGCTGAATTCCAAAATTACAAGATAATTTTTTAAAACAAAATGCTTTAGTGTTGTCAAGCCTTCTCCCTGTCAATGTTATTTATTTTATTACTATTTTAAGTAATATCTCTATTCATTTTTAGGCTTACCTCAAATGGATTTTGCTTATAATTTAAAAATGCTCCCTTCATTTAAATTATACACTTTCTGACTGCGTGTAATTGTTCTACACCCCAAGAATAGAATGGTATCTGGCTGTAACAGAACTAATAAAATGCTTTCACTAGGTCTCCCCTTTATAACACCATTTT
>NW_015537984.1:152303-174890 GCF_001515605.1 Sinocyclocheilus anshuiensis | reverse complement strand
TTATTATTATTAATTTTGTTTATTGCTATATTTATTTTATTTTAAATTTTACTTATAAATTTTACTTACTTCACTGATTTTTTAATTTTTTTTAATTTTTGATATGTACTTTTTAATTGAATAAAAAGTTTATTGTACTAACTGTTGTTCAATCCCATTCTTTTCAGATCATTATTCAAAAAATCCTCTGTAAAAACTGCAGAAAGTGGTCAAAGGCACACAGGTACATTTTTAATAATCTTTTGATTGGTAGTGTATTAAAGTGAACCATTCGACATTAAAGCATTAATGCATGTATGCTACAGCTGTGCATACATAAAGTTTTGTTTAAAATCTGAACATTTGGCAGACCTATGAAATTATGTGTAAAGAAAGATCATGATTAATAATATTGCAAGTTTATTTCTCACTGGAAATAGAAGGTCAAATGCATTGTGGGATACATTATTGTGTACAGTGTACTTTTATGTGAATAAGAGAGCAGTAGGTCATTCATTTATACAGAAATGATCATACTGTGCACAGTGTGCATACCGAGTACTACATAAACAGTAAGAGGTAGTATGCTGTTCCAGAGGTGTAAAGAGTACCTAAAAACCATACTTGAGTAAAAGTACAGATACCTTACAGTGAAAATTACTCCACTACACGTTACAAGTCACCAATTCCAAAACAACTTGAGTAAAAGTCTTAGAGTATCTGATTTTAACAGTACTTAAGTATTTTACTTATACTAAATATAGGCTCAAAATAGATAGATAGATAGATAATTTTGTTTTTGTTTTTATTTTAAAGGCTGAAGTAAATACAAAAGGAACAAGCTCCTTAAATTCGGCATAGACATTTGCTTATAAAATTGCTTCAAAGGATGGTGTGCTCTTAAAGCACGCGTGCAAGCAAGACGTTTGGGCCTTTACAGCAGCGAATTACACACGCACACATTTCAGGATACAGCGTCCGGCTGTATGTTTCCCTGGAAAGTAAATGCGAAATCAGCAGCACTCAAATCACATTGCTTGGACATGGAAGGGGCCGATTCCTGACTGTGTAGCTTAACTGAACCTTTTACGACGGCTCGAAGAAATCCACACACTATTCGCTCGCCTTGCTCCATGGTGACACCCACATCTCTGGCAGCTTAGCGATTTACATTTTAGCATAATGCCAGCCATAGAGCAGGCACAAGGCAAGGGCGATAAGTTACAACGTGCTCCGGGGGTAAACCTTGTAAGAGAGGTTTTGGAGCTATTTACAGTGCTTCAGAAATCCTTCAAAGATGCGCCAATTGGGGAGGAGAGTATATTACAGTGAAAATTACTCCACTACACGTTACAAGTCACCAATTCCAAAACAACTTGAGTAAAAGTCTTAGTATCTGATTTTAACAGTACTTAAGTATTTTACTTATACTAAATATAGGCTCAAAGATGCACTAGTCGTTGTGGAGAAGCTGCGGAAAACAGGCAGAGGCAAGGATCTATGTGCTGGTATTTCATGGAAAAACTAGAACAAACAATAAGGCAAAAACCAAAGGGAACAAAGAACAGAATGACAGGCAAACAGACAACCATTACATTCAACAACTCACAAGGAACTAACGAAAAACTAGAGCTATATATACACAGGGGGCTAACAAGCTTAACAAGACAAGACACCTGGGGAGACTAATCAAGGGGAACCAATGAATATATATATATACACACATATATAGATAATATATATATATATATATATATATAGATAGATAGATAGATAATTTTGTTTTTGTTTTTATTTTAAAGGCTGAAGTAAATACAAAAGGAACAAGCTCCTTAAATTCGGCATAGACATTTGCTTATAAAATTGCTTCAAAGGATGGTGTGCTCTTAAAGCACGCGTGCAAGCAAGACGTTTGGGCCTTTACAGCAGCGAATTACACACGCACACATTTCAGGATACAGCGTCCGGCTGTATGTTTCCCTGGAAAGTAAATGCGAAATCAGCAGCACTCAAATCACATTGCTTGGACATGGAAGGGGCCGATTCCTGACTGTGTAGCTTAACTGAACCTTTTACGACGGCTCGAAGAAATCCACACACTATTCGCTCGCCTTGCTCCATGGTGACACCCACATCTCTGGCAGCTTAGCGATTTACATTTTAGCATAATGCCAGCCATAGAGCAGGCACAAGGCAAGGGCGATAAGTTACAACGTGCTCCGGGTGTAAACCTTGTAAGAGAGGTTTTGGAGCTAAAGTACCCGAAAAGATACTCAAGTACAGTAACTAATTACATTTACTCCAATACTTTACACCTCTGTGCTGTTCTCAACACACTAGAAGAACTGATAATTTAGGAGGAATTTGGTATGTCCTCCACACATTTACAGCCTCTAGAGGGAAGCAAAACTCTCTTACACATTTCATTTAGGTTTGACACTTGGTGGCCCAAATCGGATCATTTGTCTGTAAGGATAATCAACTTAGCTCAGATATATGGGTACTTGCATGGTGAATGAGATTTTCATAGCGGTGTATAATATTATAATATTTCATATCATTATTATATTATATTAGTGTTATATATAAGCTTTAATATGTATTGTATTTTGAATAATTATGAATAATTTATTAATATTTATTTGGTTTGCTGTATATATATAATATATAGCTTTGCAATTATATAGATGTATATTTTAAAAAGATATACTTCTAAAATATATAATTTATTATTATAATTTTATTATAAGTAAACAATTACTATAAGTAAGAAGAAATCCACACACTATTCGCTCGCCTTGCTCCATGGTGACACCCACATCTCTGGCAGCTTAGCGATTTACATTTTAGCATAATGCCAGCCATAGAGCAGGCACAAGGCAAGGGCGATAAGTTACAACGTGCTCCGGGGGTAAACCTTGTAAGAGAGGTTTTGGAGCTATTTACAGTGCTTCAGAAATCCTTCAAAGATGCGCCAATTGGGGAGGAGATTGTTCGCAGCGGTGCATGCTTCGCACACAAAACGCAACACAATACACGAGGAGCGCGACGTGAACAGATGGCACTAATTCGAATATCCTCATGTTATCGCATGCTTTTGGGGGAGAAATGTGGTCGGGGCAAGTCGGAAAATAAAAAGGAAATATAACGTTTCAGTTTTAGCGAAATACAATTAGGACCTTTGTCGCCAGTCAAAAGCCAAAAGCAAAAGTGTGCCGGATGAAAGGCGTCCGAGAAAGAAAACTAGAAAAGGGCTTAAATGATTTCTAAGATGCAATTTAATTTTCAATATGGGACTATTAAATTTTTGAGGCACATCCACTGTTGAGATATGTTTTCGATTGTGCAATTTCACATAACAGAATGCGGCTGAAATGCAAAAATCGCAACAATGGAGGTGGGAAAAGCAATGGCTTTTTCTTCTCTTATCGAAATTGCTTTCTGTAGAATTGTTCCATTTGAAATGCATTTAATTGCAAATAAAAAAAAAAGGAGTGGAGAGAAAGCCTTGCGCCTCCTAAGCCGTTCTCATCTGTTTGGACGCAGGGAGAGAGAGTATTCAAACGTGGAGCGGCCCAGACAATAAGAAGAAGCGGGCCTGATCTGAATAGCCCAGTCTCTGCGCAGGCCAATCCGCTGGCGCCCCTCGGCCGGAAAACAGGGGCGGACCTCCCGCCGAAACAGAGAAAGAAGAGTAGGTGTTTTCCTGCAGAAAGTTTGCAGAACTCTCACTTTGCTTTATGTAGCGTTGCTCAGACGATGCATGGTGGTGTTGAGTTTGCTTTCAGATGCTTCCACCAGAATGAGGTGATTGTTGAGTTGACACACAATAAAGAGAAATACTTACAGTTAAATACAGTAGGCCTATATTTATGGGCTTTTTCACTAAATGGCACATTAACATAAATAACACATTCATTTGAAACAACAATAGTTTGAGAAAGAATAAAGGAATTATACTACAAAAAATAATACATAAAAATAAAGAAATAAATACCACTGACATCAAAATACACCTGGATTTATATAGTGTAAAATGTCCCCATCAATGAAAAAAAACAACATCCATTAATTCAGAATAACAATATTTAAAGGGAGAATAAATACATAAAATTAAAAATAAATAAATACAGCTAAACTACAAAAAGACTATATGATATATGATGATATTTTATTTTTTATTGTAAGGCAGCACTTTATTTTACAGTGTCCTTGTTACATTTACTTACTATTGCAATAGTAATTAATTATGCATAATTGCATGCAACTAACCCTAAACCAAACCCTGATCCTAACCATATAGTAAGTACACATAGTTAATTAATATTACTCAGTACTTAAATGTATAATTACAGTATATATAACAAGGACAAAATAAAATGTAACTAATAATTTTAATATGAGTACTATATTATGTATATTATTTATGCTCCTTAAATTTGGCATAGACAAACAATTCATTAATTCATTGATTAAAAAATGACAAATAAATAAATACAGCTAAACTACAAGATGCCATTTAATTTTATGAAGTATCAACTTTTTTCAGATTTTTCTCCTTAGAAAATGCACCAAAATTATGCAGATGTTGACAAACAGTGAAGAGAAATATTTTTTTAACAATGTATTTATTGACTTGTGGACTACTAACAAATTACATATTAAAAAAAAAAAAGGCATCCATTAATTCAGAATGACAATATTTCAAGAGAGAAAATAAATAAACATATACCGTATCAAAATACATCTGGCTCTACAAAGTGTAAAAAAGTCCACATCAATGCAATCCAAACAGAGCAACACAATAAACGAGTGTTTGCGTTCATCTCTGACTTCATACTGTGTTCTTCTCTCAGGAGAAACATCTGAGGAGCAGCTGACATCCTCAACGAGAAACAACTGATTTGTGCATGATGTTATTTTCAGGATGCTCTTGGCCTTCTCCCGGAGGATTGTGGGTAGATTGCCGACAATCCCGAGCGAAGTGAGACCCTTCAAACTTTCTTTTGCCATTCCGGAATTCTATTTTCCCCCCAAACAAAGATTTATACATATTTATACGAGCTGATCGACGGGAAGGTGGTCCGGAGGAGGGGAGGAGAAGCGGCGGAACTGCAGAGGTAAACTTTATGTAAATGCCATAAAGTAATAGACTTGTAGTGCAAATCACACCATTTTATCTTTAATTTTGCCGAGCCGCCTCTTCCCAGCATCCTCTCGGCATCTCTACGGCACGTCCCATCTCTCCCTCCCCCAAAGTCCTCTTTCCGTGGGCTTAAAGGTGCATCGGAGATATGCATTTAAGCATATTCAGAACACGGGATCAGCGCACGTGTGTGTGTGTGTGTGTGTGTGTGTGTGTGTGTGTTTCTCCTCTTTTCCCCGTCTCTCCGCTCCTCATTCTTGTCGCTGCTTCGTTCTCTTCCGCAGACTTTCCTCAAGTTTTGCGGCGGAAGCTTTTTTTAGTCGAGTGCTTGAAAACGTCGACGGGGCCGAGACAGAAAATTCCGAATTTGAGTTCTGGATCCGGATCTGGAGTTCGGACAGGACTGAACTGGACACGCCCCACGGGATGCCGAAGTGGATTTCCCAAAAAATGAAGGAAAATCATTACAACAATATGGGCAAGAATTAGAGTAGAACTACTTAGGTGTTTATCCATTTTAATTGCATTTGGTGTCAATTAGATCAATAAAAGTTCCTTCATTTCATGTAATGTTATTTAAATCAGAATTTACATTTACATTTAGTCATTTAGCAGACGCTTTTATCCAAAGCCACTTACAAATGGGGAATACATAAAGCGATTCTTCTTAAAGAGGCTAACAGACAAAGGAAGTGCTTGTAATACCAAGTTTTATGCTTTGTTCAAATAAGTACAAGCTAGAAAGAGAAGGAATAAATAAAAAAAAGACAAAGTTTTTTTAAATTTAGGATAAAGTCAAGTAGCTTCGAAAGAGAATCTTCTTATTAACCAAGTATCCAAACATGACTTCATAATATGATATTAATATTGATTACTTTATAATATATTAAAAATAATTATAACATGACATAATATGTTATAATTATTAACTTGAATTATTATTAAATTATTAAATATCATAATAATTTAATCTCTATGGGGGCATTATACAAGTTATTAATTTAATTCACTACAAATATTATTTAAATCAGAATCTCTTTATTAGCCAAGTATCCAAACATGACTTTAACTTTCATATAATTATAATATTATTTATTATAATGTTTACATATTTCAATGTTTCTGCAGGGGGCTTTTTATCTAATATTTTTGGAAATGTTTATGTTGTGCAATTAAATTCACACTGAAAGGAGAAAATGTTAGAAAAAAAATCATATTTTAAACATTTTAATTTTATTTAAATGTGTTTGAATTACATTCTGCATTCCGTTTGTTTGCTCAATTCAAATCAAATTGGAATTTTAAAAAGACGTGATTTGATTCTGACCGGTGCGAGACCCAGTTGACGTTTGGCCCGCTGCTCATTTCCCTCATTTCCGCTCGATTTTCCCGGCTAGGTAAGTGGGGCTCAGTGAGACACTGGGCCTTAATTCCAGAAAAACAGCCCTTGGGGAATTCTGGAGGGCCACATAATCTCAGCGTCTCCATTTCAGGCAGGCAACACAAGCATGGCCCGTCAGACCGTGGGTGAAGCCCCCTGCCCCCATCTCGCTTTCTCCCCCGGTGTCTTTACAGCGACTTATTATGGCAGGCTAATTGTGCAGGAAAGCAGATTATGGAAGTGTTAGGATGTAACTCCTTGACCGTGTGCTAATGTGATGTCAAGCTTTTTTCTTTTTTCGAGGGGGAAGCACTGCCAGCTACATGCCAAGGCACTCTTTGGCACCGCCTGTAATCTGCCTTTGGTATTAACTCAGCAAACCGGCTTGTTGGAGTGTGGATCCCTCACTAATTATTGCTACAAGAAAAACTTATATTGGCGGCGTTGATCTTTCATTAAGCGTGCTATATGGAAAGGCATTGGCAGGCATCCCCCCTTCCTTAAAGGATACACGGTCGCCCTCGGGGCGCGAGGATTGCTAAAGCATCTTACAGAGGAGGAAGGGGGCAGAAAATTTGGGTCAGCCGTGTTTGCCAAAAACAAGAATTTCTGGTCCTGCTTTAAAGGAGATACTTCGCTCTCCGCCTTTATTCTGCATGCAAACATCAGCTCTCACATGCATGATGCATTGTGATTTTGATTTTTAATTCTGTGCATCGCTTTAAGATAGAAAAATGGCAGCTGAGATCTCTTTAATGTCTCTTTTTTTCTCCTAATTTTAGAAGCATCTGAGACAAAGTTGATCTGTGATTTTAATCTGTGATTTTTAATTCTGTGTATCACCTTAGAACTTCATGAAATTAAAGGGAGAGCAAATGGAAAGTTTGCAATATAGAGAGGGACAATATATGATATCTATGCAATTTACATTTATGCATTTAGCAGATGCTTTTATCCAAAGTAACTTACAAAAGAGGAACAGAAGCAAAGATGTAATGCAGGCTTCCTCCTGGTTATTAAAAAAAAAAAAAAGATCAGTAATGCATGTCTAATTTTTGTGCAATCAAAAGTCAGAGACCTCAATATGAACTCAAGCATTTCTCACCAAATAATCTGAGCTGATTTTCACTTCATTTATTTAGTTGTATACCCTATGACAACTATTGACTTAGAAACAGCGTTATCAATTCAACTCGTTCATAATTTAATAAATTAATTAAATCTAATAAAGCAATTAATTAATTATATTATATTAAATATAATAATTCTAAATAATTATTAAGTATAAATGTTATTTTATATATAATATTTATTTAATATATTTTATATAATGTTTCTACAGGGAGCATTATATAAAAGCTCATTAATTTAATGTAATGAATTTATCATTTGATTGAAAATCAGAATCTCTATTAGTCAAGTGCATACAGAGAATTTTACTTTATATTTAATATAATTTTAATATATATTATGATATATACTATTATAATGTATGTTTTAATATTATAATTATATAATCATACGTTATTAAATATAATAATTATATACATTTATATATGTTTCTATATGGGCAATTTCTTACATTGTTTATGTGCAATGAAATGTCTGAGTAATACTGGATGGCAACTTTTTTTGCATCTGAGAGAAAGTTGAAACTTCAAAGACACAGCGTTGAATCTCCAAAGGTATGAAAAAGCAATCAGTTCACCTGTCATTGCACACATCAAATCATTTAATTAAATGTAGATATTTCAGCACAGCTACTCTTCAAAACTGAATACAAAGTTGCATACTTTTACCATGTATAAATAGCATGATTTTCACAAAGTGTTTGTATCTAGGTACTTTAGCATATCCGAGGTGGTGTTAATAAAGCTCTCTCGCAGGCAGCCGCTCCTCTTGCGTTTGCTTTAGCTCTACCTGAGCCCACCGGCCTGTCACCTCTGATTGTAAATCAAATTACCGAGACGCACAAATTCAATACCTAAACATGAGCGTTTGAACATTTATTTATCCTGCATCAAACTGCATTTGTTAAACTAATATCAGCAGAAGTGTTGAGAAGTGCAGAGTGGCACCAGAACGCAATGAGTCTGACATTAATGGCCTAATGACTCGCATTTACACGCTGTCCTACATACATAAATGCACGTCTCGTTATTGCACAATGCTGCAGATGATATTTTGGTGCACATTTCACCCTAATGATCCAGTTTAAGTCAGAATGCGTGTCCTTTTGAATGCATCGCTGCCGTATCGACAATGAGCGAGAGCTAGAAAGGTCTGAGAGTTATTCGAGGTTTCAAACACGCTCGTGGGTTAGAAAAGAGTTCCTGAAGATGAATACAAACAACGGCATTCTCGTGTGTGACTGGAAAACTTTCTGGAAAAGTTCACACTGTTGACACATTGATGAGTGATGTGACAAGAAGAGAAAGTGGGGGGAAAGAAAACATGTTTTGCAATTCATGAGCATTTCATAACATCCAGTATCTTTTCATTGTGTGTGCATTGTAAAAAAACACAGCAAAGCATTTTGATTTGGGGTCTTTTTTATTTGTATTCTAGAAGATTCCAATTAGTGATCATCAAATCTTCATAAATAACATGCAGATTTTTCTATAATGCATTGAATTGTGTATTTGTAATCATTGTTTTCTGGCATGAAATGATACGTGTATATTTTGTTGTGATTCCCACTATGGACTTCATTCTGTAAGAAGGAGCGTTCGAAATAGATTAAGTGTGTTATTAGAGTCGCTATTTGTTCCAGTTATGCACAAACAGAGGTTTGATAATGTGCTTTTGGTTGCTGTAGCAAATTGCATATTGAAAAAATTACATTTATTTGAGTGTTTAAATATTGTTATGGTGGTTGTTTTGTCAAATAACATATTGAGAGCTCAGTTATAGTACTCTGCAGTATTAAAAAAAAAAAAAAAACTTGTGAGTTGAATCATAAAATATAATTAATATGATTCAGGGGTGAATTAGTATGATTTGATTGCAAATACTGGGCTATTTAGTAATATTACTGAGTCAGCTAAAGAAAAAATGAAATGTTTGACTGGATGCAACACCTTTGACATTAACAGCAAAAGCTATTGGAAGTGCTTTTGCCTCTTTAAATGTTTGTAAGCTTGTTTATCTAAACTAAGTGTATGCTTTTAGATGTATTTTATTATTTGCATTTAGCATTGTGACCTAAGTCCCAGACCACCAACTGAGACTGGAATGGAATGCAATGCAATGCAATGCAATGGAATGGAATAGAATCCAACAGAGCATAATGCAATACAATAGAATAAAATGCAATACAATAGAATAGAACAGAATGCAATTGAACAGTATATAACATAACGCAATGGAATGGAATAGAACAGAATGGAATGTACTGCAATAGAGTAGAGTAGAATGCAATACAATGGAATAGTATATAATGGAACACAATGCAATAGAATAGAACAGAATTGAATGCAACAGAATAAAATAGAATGCATTGTAATAGAATAGTACAGAAAGGAATGCAATGCAAAAGAATGGAATGGAATGCAATGCATTAGAATAGAACAGAATAGAATGCAATGCAATGCAATAGAATAGTATAGTATATAACGGAACACAGTGGAATGGAATAGAACAGAGTTGAATGCACTGCAATAGGATAGTATAGAATGGAACGCAATGCAGTACGATGGAATAGAATAGAACAGAATGCACTGCAGTAGAATAGAATAGAATGGAATGCAATGCAAAGGAATGGAATAGAATCCAGTAGAGCACAATGCAATACAATAGAATAAAATAAAATGCAATGCAATAGAATAGAACAGAACAGAATGCAATTGAACAGTATATAACAACGCAATGGAATGGAATAGAACAGAGTGGAATGTACTGCAGTAGAGTAGAATGCAATGCAATAGAATAATATATAATGGAACACAATGCAATAGAATAGAACAGAACTGAATGCAACAGAATAAAATAGAATGCAATCTAATAGTATAGAAAGGAATGCAATGCAAAAGAATGGAATGGAATGCAATGCAGTAGAATAGAACAGAGTAGAATGCAATGCAGTAGAATAGTATAGTATATAACAGAATGCAGTGGAATGGAATGGAATGGAATAGAACAGAAGAGAACGCACTGCAATAGAATAGAATGCAATGCAACAGAATACTATACAGATACTCAAAAAGTGTACTTAAGTACAATACTCAAGTAAGTGTACTTAGTTACTGTCCGCCTCTGTATATAACGGAATGCAATGCAGTAGTATAGAACAGAGTTGAATGCACTGCAATAGGATAGTATAGAGTGGAACACAATGCAGTGCGATGGAATAGAATAGAACAGAATGCACTGCAGTAGAATAGAATAGAATAGAATAGAATAGAATAGAATAGAATAGAATAGAATGCAAAGGAATGGAATAGAATGGAATGGAACAATGCAGTGCAATGGAATAAAATAGAACAGAATGCAATTTAATAGAATATAAGGGAACGTGATGCAACGGAATGGAATGTAAAAGAATCAAATAGAAATGAATGCAATATAATAGAACAGAATCGTATCGTGCAACATAGAACCTTTTAGATGTGACTATTTTGACTGCGTTCAGCTTCGAGTGCCATATTGCTTGAATATACATTACAATATACTATAATCCGGCAGTGGTTTGCCGTGTGAGTTTTAAGAACAACTGTGAGGGCAAATCCATATGCATATAGCAGTATGTAAAGCGATAATCGATGTGGAATTCAGAGCAGGCCATGCTTAAATAATCCTGTTGAAATATGAATAAATGAAGCTGTACAAATTGAAGCCAGTGAGGATTTTTTGACACCAACAATAATAATAATCATTATTACTATTATGAACGCTCGCAGAAATCCTGTGGGAGGCGAAGTGTTCCTCAAGAGGAGTTTTTGAGCAAATGAGAGAGATTCACTCATTCTCATTAAGGATGTAATCTGCAGCCCCCTGCCAGATCAGCTCAGTAATAAGCAGAGAAAATAATCTGCTTTATTGATAGGCATATGTAGGTTCGAGTGTACCGACTGCCAGGTACTTATCTTTTTTTGCGCATGTGGTGTCTCACAGGAGGATATAATACTTTGTGACTAACTCCTGAGGCTAAAAGTTCTTCAAATTCATTATTTTCTATTTCTCACTGATACATTTTAGCCTCCAAACCAGGGAATTTAATATGATGGCAGACAATCTGTGCCAGCAGTTAACTACAGAACGAACAAAAACATCATGTCAGCTGACAGAATATTTCTCAAAGACTATGCATATTTTAAAGTGTGCATCTTATTTCACATGCATTTTAGAAAACCTCAAATCTCTGGGACGGAGGACATTTTTAATATGCAAACATGTGAAAAGATGGTAATATTTCAGCACTTTATTGTGTGAATCATTCAAAACGAAATATAGGACAGCGTCAATGTACTGCAAATGTACACTTTATTCAGGGTTACCTAGAAGTAGAAGATTATTTCATCATTTGTAGAAATAAAAAAACACTGTCAGTAATAGTTTGATATGCTGTATTTAAAATAATGACCTATTTATGTACAGTGATTGCTTTGAATGCATCTTGTTTCTTATAATGCAACCTTATTTAAGAACAGTGCTGGGTAGTAACCGATTACATGTAATCTGGATTACATAATCGGGTTCCAAAAATTAAGTACTTGTAATTAGATTACGATACATTTGAAAATACTTGTAATCAGATTACAGTTACTTTGTATTGATTACATGATCACATATTATCCACATGGTCACATAACATACAGGTGGAACATTTCATATTTTTAATTTAGTATTTTATTGAAATGCACAACACTGTCAGTAATAGTTTGATATACTGTATTTTAAATAATGACAGATTTGTGAATATTCCTATTTGTGTACAGTGATTGCTTTGAATGCATCTGGTTTCTTATAATGCAACCTTATGTATGAACACTGCTGGGTAGTAACTGATTACTTGTAATCTGGATTACATCGTCGGGTTCAAAAATGAAGTACTTGTAATTAGATTACACTACATTTTAAAACTGTAATCAGATTAGTTGCTTTTTTTACTGATTACATGATTATATATTATTCACATGGTCACATGACATGCATGTAAACAGGTAGAATATGTCATATTTCTTTATAATTAAGTGTTTTATTTTGATTGAAAGATTTAATTTAATTTAACATTTTTAAGGTTTAATTTATTATTAGCTTTTCATTAAATTCACAAACCCCCTGCAGTTCCTTCACGAACCTTTGACGTTGATGTTTAATGCACTTCATGTTGTTAATAACAACAAACGGAATATTTGTATTTTTATATCAATATGGTACAAGACTATTATAATAAGTAAAAAGTAATCTGTTTATATCACCTGAAATGTGAAATGTAATGGATTACGTTACTAACTACAATTTTTGTCATGTAATTTGGACTACAGTTTGTAAATAATTTGTCTATTTTAAAAATGTCAATCTCTACACAGGATCGTCCTTCAGCGACTGTCCCGCTCGGAAAAACACGGCCGGTTTGTTTGGAGTCGAACTGTCGCCCATCTCACGCTGTGAGTGAGTGTGTCTTTCCAATTTTCATCATGTGATTTTCTGCCTTCCTGCAGGGCCTCGCTGCTATACATGGCTTATTGTGTACAATACCTTGACACAAACTTCCTCTTTTAAGTACAAAGTTCAGACTTCAGAAGACGTGCAGTGTTTAAGTGAGTGTATATCTCATTTCTTCTAGTGACCTTGGGCACAGCGACACGGGCGAGTTCTGAAGCTTCGATTTGACACGTCAAGATGTTGCGGTAATGTGAGATAATTTTGGGTTTTTTGCCCTCCTCGGAGCAAACTGAAGTAAGGAAATGTGGCAGAGTCCTTCTCCAGAGATTACAGGTAATACAGTCCATTGCCCCCATAAACATGCTTGACACAAGACCCTCATGATGGAGCGATTGCTCCAGGAGAGACTTTTTCACATTTTAATTTGCCTTAAATGAACTGGAGAAGTCAGCGAGGGCTTTGAGATGCTGCGCCGAGAGAGAGGCCGCGGTAAACTACCTCAGCGGTCGCCTCTCTCCCCAAAAATGACATGGAATTACATCATGAGTTCGGTGCGAATTTGCTTGCAGCTTCTGCAACCTCGTTTAGAGCGAACATACTCATGCATCTAGGATTGGTTGAGAGTGGATCTAAATTATCAATAAAAAATATTTTCCATCTATCTGAGCTACAACAAGTTTGTGCATGAGAACATTTTCAAGTCATTATTCCATAATGTGTTATGCATACATAATTTAACATTTTAAAAAGGATGTTATCTTAATATTTGTGCAATATTTTACAACCAGCATGAAGGATTAGACTCCAATTTTATATCTATTCTTACTGAGCTTTATTTTTTATATCTTAAAAGTTATTCTATTTTAAAAAGCACTATTTTTTAAAGTTATTTCTACAATGTATATATTTTACCACCAGCTTATATTTTTCAATCTCTTTTATGTTTATATTGCAGTATATTCTGTCTAATTTGTCAAATTCACAGTTTCATTAAATGCTAAAGTTTGTTATTTGAGTTTTATTTTTTAAACATGTAGGCACCAGTAAATATCTTACGTAATTCTATTTTATAAAGGACATTTTTTTCTTATTATTTGTATTTTTTTTTTACCGCCAGCATAAGGGATTTGATTAAAATCTTATATTAATTGATCTCTTATGTTTATATTGCGGTGTATTCCATCTAATACGTCAAGTTCACAGCGTCAAGGGTTCATCAAACACTAAATTTTGTTATTTGAGTTTTATTCTTGAACATGGAGGCATCTATATTCATAAATTACAAAAACCTGAGATCAAGTTTTCAGAGCCTAGTTTTAAGATTTTTGAATAATACAGTCATTGTTTTAAATGCATCTTGTTCCTTATAATGCATATTATCATTATTATGCATATTATATTATTTCAATCCAAAATTATAAAAATTTAAAATAATCAGATCTGTTAAATTTGTTGCATTATATGTAATATATATATTTTTTTCTCTTTATAGTGTAATATAGTTTTCATATTGCAGTAAGTGAGGAAGCATTGTGCCAGTGTTTGGCAGCAGAAATTGATAACTTACTTTCAACAAGTGGCCAAAAAAAAAAAAGAAAAACAGTTGATAACACTATTTGTGATGTTATCTGGCCATGCATCATTCTGAAGGACTGTCCTGTAAAAACGTATTAGAAGTGCAAATGCATTTTATTTACTGTACCATTATGACCTTTGGGAATTCTCGTCTCAAAATATTTCAAATTGTTTTGTTTTTTTCTCTCTCTAAAGTATCAGCGTGGTTATAGAAATAATATCTCACAGAAATATGTTTTTCAGTGTCATTGCTCAGATATTTCCAGTAGAGAGGAAGCACTTTTACACACTTGAGGGAGGAAAAAAAATCTTTTGTATGTTGAAGCAACACAGAGGATATTTGGGTCATAGGCGGAAACTTCTATTATCATATCTGGAGTGTTTAGTGAGGCTGAAAAGCATCAAATCGCCAAAAATCAATGAGCGCTTTAAAAGACACAGTGAATCAGAGTGTGCTGACCAATCGTCCATAGGTTCAATTCCTCAAAGGATTGTTAGGTTGGATAAATGTGGCTTTTTCCTCGTCTGTCATCTGATACTATCACTGTAGTGTGAAATACACCCATGCTGGAGAAAAATCCCGCCTGTAATAGTATGTTGGCTTCTGAACTTCATTTAATGGATATTGTGTTTAGGAAATTTGGAGCCTTTTTACATAAACTGTGTGATCTAGTGTCAACTTTGACAAGTTGTGTGCTGTTTTACCAACCCGACACAATTTAAGGCAAGACACTACAGGCAAAAACATTGTATTTTCATGCACTGGACTGAGATTTTGGGCTGTTTGGCTTTGCATAACATGTATTTTATGATTAGTGGAAAGAAAACATTCAAAATACACATTTAAGTGCACTTTATCGATTTGCATCTGTAGGTTTCAACAAGTATCTTTAAAGGCCGTAAGTTTTTTCTCTCCACTTTTTCAATTATAATACATATTTTTTAAAGGTCATTTCTCAAAATGAGTTTTTTCTCCACTTCAGCAGCACTCACATGCACCAAAATATGCAGCTTTATTCCTATCTATATTCTGAAGGTTTTTACTAAGGGGTTTTGTTCATATACATTATTCGCCTGATATGTTATACAACATTTTATTTATTATTATTTTTTTCTGTCTTTTGACGGTATTTTAAACCTGACATTATCCGATGTTCAGATTTATCTTCAGGAAATATATGCAATTTATAATTAGATAATGCCTCATTTGCATATTTAAATATAACATTTCAGAAAGCATGTAATACAAAAAACATACTTGCAATTCTTAATGTTATCGATCAACTGGGAAAGTATGGTGATATCTTTTAGTTAAATATTCCATCTAATATTCATTCGCCTGTGGTGTCTCGCCTTAATGAAAGAAAACACAACTTGGCACAATATGATAGTTGACACCTGATGATAGTCGAGGATGATAATGTCAAAAATCTTGGCAAAATACCTCAACGTATCAATGCTTTCCTCGTGTCAGCGATTTGTGACTCACCGTGAACTTTGTGCCAAAAAAGAGGCACCTTTTAGTTCTGTAAATTAACAAATTTCGTCATTCTTCCATTCGTCAAAAGATTTTCTCATGCGGTTGTTTGAATAGTCGCATCTCTACCTTTCCCATTGGATCTCCTTTCCAGAAAAGAAAAAGCATATCTATTCAAAAGCCATTTAGTTCATTCCTTTCTTGGCCTGTAAACGCATTCATCAATTGTTCTGCTTTGTAGATGGCTTTTCTAATGCTAATCTGCTGTGTTAAATATCTTTTTGTTCCCCTTTCACCATTTTGACATTCAGTTTATCCAGTTTTGGTCACCCATTTTATTTATTTATGCGCCTGGCTCCATTCATGCGCTCATGTATTTTTTATTATGTTGTTTCACTGTCATCCAGTGTCAACTCACTCTATTCAATGTAGGCTACTTGAAGGACTCGGAGGGACAAAGCGTGTACACATTGCAGCGCTATTCACCCCGGCCAGCTGGATTGCCTGAAAAAAAAAGGGGGGAATAAAAAAAAAAACCTTGTGAAAAGAAATCTTCAACAATGAACACAGAAGAAGTGCACAATGCTAACAGTTTTTCAAATACCACTGATTGCTTTAACCACAATGAAGGAAAGCAGGCGCTTTTTGCTGAGCTCCACTTCAACAAACAACAGGCTCACAAAGGCCTCCCAACTCATGTTTTGTTCTGAGACAAAACCTCCTCGACTGTCTAAATGCTCCTACTGAAGGGAGACAAAGTTCTTTCAGTTAGTGCCCCCTTTCTTAAAGCGGAGGGAGAAAAGAGAGCTGAGAAAAAAAGGAAAATGGTCACTGGGCTGGTGATGTGCGCTCTTTTGTGGAGCGGACGACCTTTTCAAGCATTTCGGTGCAAACTGTGGGCTGAAACGCAGAGCTTTCGTAATACAGAGAGAGACCAATTCAGAGAGAAAAAATTGGTTTTCAGGTCATTTAAAATATGCATATGTGGTGACAGCTAAATGATTTTTGAGATATTAGCCGAGTCAACCCGGTTGCACCTGCAAAAGTCATTTTAAAGGTCAGGGCAGGTAAAAATAAATCAGCACATTTTCACCTTTTCCCAGTGTAAAGTTAAACATACAGTGTTAATATACTATTAGAAGTAAATAAATTATTAAATTCAAACATGTTTTTAAAAATATGAAATATCTACTTAGGTTGCATTGAAATGCAAATCTTTCAGACAAGTTTTTCAGGAGTTTTGGAAAAGCGTGAGTTGCAAAAAAAAATGTGCAAAAGGTAAAAAAAATAAAAGAATAAATAGCAACATGTTTCAAATATGAAATATCTACTTAGGTTGCATTGAAATGCAAATCTTTAAGACAAATTCTACAGTAGTTTTGCGAACGTTTAAAAAGGTCATCAGAAAGCTGCTTTGAAATTAAAAAAGGATCATTCTTGAAACCGTGTCTGTCCTGAAAATAATGTGCATAACACTAAAAAAAAAACGTAAATATCTACTTTGCAATGACTATATTGCACTGAAATGCAAATATTTCAAATTCTTAATTGGTTTGGGAAAACCAAAAAAAAAAAAAAAATGTGGGAAGCACATTTTCACCTTTTCCCAGTGTAAAGTTAAACATACAGTGTTAATATACTATTAGAAGTAAATAAATTATTCAATTCAAACATGTTTTTAAAAATATGAAATGTCTACTTAGGTTGCATTGAAATGCAAATCTTTCACACACGTTTTTCAGGAGTTTTGGAAAAGCATGAGTTGAAAACAAAAAATGTGCAAAAGGTCATCAAGAAGCTGCTCTGAAATTAAAAAAGCATCACTCTTGAAAAGGTGTCTGTCCTGTAAATAATGTGCATATATAGCCCCGGTGATTTGTTGATTCGTCTGGTTCGTAACAAGTGAAAAAGGTCACTTTTCCAAAGCGAAGCAGGAAGCTCCGTGGAGAGCAGCGATCGCCGTGTGACAATAGAGAATACAGGCCAGTGAAAAGATTCAATTAACCGTGGCGGAGGTAATTATCCCTGGACAGTCCAAATTAGTTTTGCATAATTGGTCTGAGCCATACGAATTAACTTCTTAATGTAATCTAAGAGGGCAGTTTACATTCAGAACGACCCTGCACGGAGCACATTGGGAAGAAAGGCGTAAATGTTTTGAATAATGCTGCCCCGTTTGAATGATGTGTAGCTATGTGTATTATGCATAATTAATGACAACTGGTGAGTACATAAAACATTAAATCGACGAGAGTGTTCCCGTTTTTAATAAAATAGCTCTATTTGACTAAAAAAGTGTAAAGAAAAGTCTGTCCGAAAGGCCTAAACGGTTTCGTTTTTCTGCTTAAAAGTAAACTCCTCAGCTTTATCTTCCTTCCTATTCATGATCTGAGTTGTGATAAATCAGGATTTTGGCTCTTGATTACAAAGACCTGCTTGAGATTTCTAAGTAATTCTATTCAAAGCCCGAACAAAAGCGTCCTTTAGAGGATACTTTACACTTCACCTGCTCCGACCAAGTAAAGGCATTCAAGATACAAATCTTGTAAGAACTACAGAGCAATTTCCTTTTTTCCGCATACGCTTTATTATATCCCCCTTGTTCAATAAATGAACGATAGGCATTTTAAGTACATATAAGTGGAATTATGCAAAACATAGAACATACAATTTCACTTCGAGTTAGTAAAAAACGGACTGACTTTCTTATACGTGAACGCATCTGACAGTCGTCTGATGTAGAATATGTCGACGGACCAGCACTCTAGAAATGTCAGAAACTCGGGCATGTTGTTTCTTTTGAATACATTACACTTATAAGTGCTCATGGTCTCCCTTTGTGCAAATATCAAAGGACACGTCGTGTCCCACGATCAACAAATAGGGTAGTTTCACTGACTGAACAATAAATATTACATACATCCATGGAATAGTATTCGAAACTCAAAATATAGGCTACACCTGATTTCTAGTCCAACAGTTCCGGCATTTGGAGCACTAACCAGATATGATTTAATAAAACTGTACACATTTACAGCAACATGACTGATTTGAAGAAGTAGAGAAAAAAACTGCGCGGGAGTTCATCAAGGTTGATTTTCATAATAAAACAATGTTTTGTTTTGTTTTCCAATATAGTTCAAATGCAACCACTTGAACAGCATCACCCAATTTTCTCTGCAATAGCGGCACATGGTAAACTAGTTACAGAGTCAACAGGTTAGTCTGACTTGGTAGCTTTTCATAGAATTATTCACATTGATAAGGGCGTACTGGATTCGCTCAGCACACGTTGTCATTAATATCCACGCCGAACAGAACGCCAGAGGCATTAATCATGATGCAAACACATTTGATATCTGATATGACGATCGTGGCATCACATGTTCATGCTCCACGTGTATTGCGTTGATTTCACGTTTAGAAACTTTTCAGAGTCTCATAACGCCGCCGCGTACGCGGGATACGGTTCAAGTTGTGGTTTGCCCATTCCAGGTAGTAAAATGTAGGCAAGAGGTGGCTGGAGCCCTGCAGACGTCCAAGCCGCGCAGTTACACGGGATCATGTAGCCCGGGTTACCCGGCGATGGATGGGAATGCGTGTGGGTATGTGCGCCCGCTCCGGAGAAAGCCGTCGCCGCTGTTGGGTAACCCAACGGTGAGGCGTATGAGAAAGACGGTGGAGAAAGTTCTGTCATTTTTGAGCCGAGGTCAAAAAACGAATAGGGGTTTGTAGACATGGCAGGGTTGAAGAACACCCTTGCCGCGGCTGCCGCCGCCGCCGCCGCCACTTTATCGGGGTTGCTCATTAACGACTCGGTAAGCGCTCCGCTCGGTAAGCCGCCCATTTTAAGCGCCTCGTGCTCTCCCAAATTATACGCCATCGGGAACGCGAATTTGTCTTTCTTCATTAAAGTCTTGGGCTTTCGCCTGGGTCTGTATTTGTAGTCAGGGTGTTCCTTCATGTGCATCGCCCGCAGTCGCTTCGCTTCGTCGATGAACGGCCTCTTATCGGACTCCGTCAGAAGTTTCCACTCCGCTCCTAATCGCTTGCTGATTTCGGAATTGTGCATTTTCGGGTTTTCTTGGGCCATTTTCCGCCGCTGCGCTCGGGACCACACCATGAACGCGTTCATTGGACGCTTAACGTGATCCATGGACTTGGACATGATGGCAAGCGTTCGCCTCACCTGCTCAGGTAAAACTCCACAGACAGAACTCTCACTTCGTCAGAGATTAGCGTGATTTGAAAGTACGCGATGTAAAAGTCTCCGGGCTTGCTTTAAACGCACTGCTTCATTCCGCCGCGAAAAAAACAAGTCCACGCGTAATTCTTCTTAAACTTTCACGAAAGCAATGTTCTCGGATGCATCGTTGGTATATCCTCAAAAAGTAGGCTAGCAGATGAAGTCGAAGGGATAAACAAGAAGTCGTCTTCCTCCTTAGCTCTGCTCTCTTGTTGTTTTCCTCTTCACCATGGTGAAGCAACCGCAGCTGATAACTTCAATCGAGTGATTGTCAACCGAGGGTTGCAACATGTGAAATAAGGAGCGCACTGGCAGGTACTGAAAGGGCCTTTGGCGCATGCGCACTACAGCTGTCAGACCTGGGGCGCTCCAAAATCCCACCCAGCGCGAGGAACGAGAGTGAAATGATAAACTCACTTTGCTCAGAGTGAAAAGCAGCCCTGCATCGTGTGTGTGTGTGTGTGTGTGTGTGTGTGCGTTCCCGCTTACAGCATATGAGTGTACTTTAATAATAGCCTACTCAACGTAAGCGTGCGCTAATTATACAACGATTTTCGCATTTAAAATACATTTCGCTGGGAATTTTAGTGGTGCAATCTGTTGAGGTTCGTCTCTCACAAGCCGAATTGTAAATTCTAGAACATTTTTAAACAAAACAGCATGCAAATCTTTGTTTATAAATAATATAATATCAGAATTATTTATATTTTGTCAACGTTCCGTTCAATAATGATCCTAAAGAAAAGTGGTCGACTGTTGCTATGGTTACCTCCTCCTCAGGTGAACGCGATATTCGCCTATTTAACGCCAAGTGAAACTACGTTTTTTACTCATTTGCATTTTAACTGTCTGTTGTGTTTAGTTCCGGAAACGTTCGAGAACTTTCAATATTGAGTCACCTTTAGCAAATATAACCTAATAAATCACTTTTTATTTATATGTTGGGTTCCTATGCCTGATCAGGGTGCGTTCCATTTGCGCAGAATGAAATAGGCATGTAATAAATGATAGGTAAAAGTTAATGAACGTACATTTAGTGCAATACATCACGAAATTAAATCAGAAAAAATATCAGCTGTCTTGACCAAACGGAACGCACGTCTTCTTTAATTTATCTGAATATTTCAATAAAACACACACGTATTAATAAGCTAGATAAAGCGTGAGGTGTTTATCGCACTCAGAGAACTTTTTCTTCTTGACTGCTTCGCTTCTTTCTCTCCGACTTCAAAGGATTTTCTGAAGGCAGCGCATCGTGACCCGAAAATGAGCTTGAGGAATATTTCACTGTGCAATTACAGATATATGAGAGAGTCCTTGTGTAAATTGTTTGTTTAAGTGGATTCTGCGCGCACCTTCTCTGTTGTTCCCTATTATTAAAATGATACCTAAAATGACAGCTTTTAACAAGTGGGAAAAATCATTTAAATGCAGAAACTTGCATTGCAAATGTCGCCAGCCCTTTCCCCCCCTAGCTCTTAATATCAATGCATAAGTTTGTATTTAAAACAGAAAATTGGCATGCATGCATGCCAGTTTTATTCTAATTATTTGTGTGTTTATTATGATTATTATTATTATCCAAATCGAAAGTCAACGCATCTAATTCATTTAAAGGGATCGGCACATAATCCGGTTTTATCAGAGATGATGCCAACATGATTAATAATCATAAATTTAAAAGAGGCAGAGCCTTGTAAGGGAGCAAAGACGATGCAGATAAGAAAAAAAACATTCACATTTATCGTGAAGAAAGTCATCTGTGAATTGAAAGACAAGCAGCGCTAAATGCTGAGCAGCTACATGAGTGTTTGAAATCTATTGTTCGCCATAAGCCTGGTTTCCTCTCCATTATTCGGCCAAACGTGGCTTCTGAAATGTAATTACGCCTATCGAATGAGATTAATGTTGTACTATTATGGCGTTGTGCCCTTGGCCTTCATATGCATGTCTTTTGTTCAGGCTGAAGTCCGGCGGAACAGTGAAGATAAGGTGGTGATGATGATGAGTGTCAGAGCAGATGATTGACAGCAGCTCTGACGTGTCCAGCTCTGTCCTGTTCTCTTCTGTGGGTAGTTTATGTTTCAGATGCTTTAGGCGACAGCAAAAATATCATGTGAGCGGCCAAGACGTTCTTTTAAACCCTTCAAACAGTCGATGATTAAGAACATTTTTTT
>NW_015537984.1:151810-152129 GCF_001515605.1 Sinocyclocheilus anshuiensis | reverse complement strand
TCGGTGGTCTGTTGACTGATATATAACAGAATTAATTTATAAATTATATATTATGCTAAATGTTTGTAGATATTATATTGCTTATAAATGTAAATTTTTATTAAGGTTTATTGTATGTGTGTGTGTGTGTGTCTGTGTGTGTGTGTAAACGTGACGAATGAATGTGTGAATGAATTTGAATAACAAATTGTATACATTTAAATATGTATACATATAGAAAGATAAATTTGATATTGTTTATAAATATTAAATTTTTATTCATGTTTATTTTGTGTGTGTGTGTGTGTGTGTGTGTGTGTGTGTGTGTGTGTGTGTGTGT
>NW_015537984.1:150956-151617 GCF_001515605.1 Sinocyclocheilus anshuiensis | reverse complement strand
GGACAGCAGCTCTGACGTGTCCAGCTCTGTCCTGTTCTCTTCTGTGGGTAGTTTATGTTTCAGATGCTTTAGGCGACAGCAAAAATATCATGTGAGCGGCCAAGACGTTCTTTTAAACCCTTCAAACAGTCGATGATTAAGAACATTTTTTTGTTGAATCAATGCATAAACACCGCAGCCTCTGCTTTGATACCAACATATATTTAAGCAAATAAACCCCCCCCCCCCTCCCACCCACACACACACACACACACTTCATTAGCAAGTACCAAAAATGATTTTAATTTTGATTATTAATTATATAAATTATATGCTTTTTTAATATCTCAGGTACTGTGTAGGTCGGTGGTCTGTTGACTGATATATAACAGAATTAATTTATAAATTATATATTATGCTAAATGTTTGTAGATATTATATTGCTTATAAATGTAAATTTTTATTAAGGTTTATTGTATGTGTGTGTGTGTGTGTCTGTGTGTGTGTGTAAACGTGACGAATGAATGTGTGAATGAATTTGAATAACAAATTGTATACATTTAAATATGTATACATATAGAAAGATAAATTTGATATTGTTTATAAATATTAAATTTTTATTCATGTTTATTTTGTGTGTGTGTGTGTGTGTGTGTGTGTGTGTGTGTGTGTGTGTGTGTGT
>NW_015537984.1:119230-150867 GCF_001515605.1 Sinocyclocheilus anshuiensis | reverse complement strand
CACACACACACACACACACACACACAGACATATTGACATTTCAAGGTTCAGCTTATAAATAGTTTTTACACATTCCTTTACTGTAATGTAATGTAAATAATTAAAAGTACATAAAAGAGGAGTGTGTAAAGTCAGTTTGAGAAACTTGAGGAACAGCCGAACCTTTTTCATTTGAGTTTTTGACCGTGAGTTTTACATGAACTCCTTGTGAACTTGAATCAGACTTTAGCGTGTCTCAAACAGCAGAGGAAGCGATTCACAGGAAGGAAACTGCTTTCGTAAAGAGATGGGCATTTCTTTGTAGAAGTTGTACACTTTGCTTATCATGTCATCTCTCATTGACACAGGACTGCAATAGAGCCCTTCAAACTAAAACTGGGGTGTGGAGACACTTTCTCACTGATGAAAGAGTCGTCATTACAGGGAGGCTGGAGAATATAAGTGACTCTTATCAGATGCTCTATCATATATACTCCCTTCCTCTAGTTTGAGATGTTTAACTGCATGGCCTAAATGAGCCAACAGATCCACTGCATGGTAGAAAACAAAGAAGTTTTTTAAATTGTTATTGTATTTTTTGGACTTCATGCTTTTTTAGGTGAATGGGTCCATAAAAGTCCATAAAATAGGGCAATATTTACTGTGTTAATATGAAAAAAAAAAAAAGTTGTATTTGTATTTTGAATTATGCATTGCATGCTGTTTTAAAGGAAATGCCTGTAAACTGGCAGAAAATAACCAGTATTTTTTCCATTTTCCTACAGATTTCTCACTCTGATGAAGTTTAAAGAGAAGATTATGCATAAAGTCGGCTTAAGATTGAACTTTATGGCATAATATATCAGAAGCAGTCCTTAAAGTATAACCAGTTGTGTTTAATTTCTACTTGAAAGTTGATTTTTACTAATGCAGATGCTCAATTATGAACTAAAGAACCATAGTGAAAGAAACTGAAAAATACAGAATATAATTCGACTGAATCCTTACAGTCATGGGTTTTAAAAATTATGCAGAAGTTGGCACTATTTCCAGCCCACACGTTTGTAGACATAATCACATGTTTAAAAGATAAACAAAATACTACAAATAGCTCACAGGCATTTGGACTGAAACTAGATCTGTGAGTTTCTGTCACTGCTGCTTTTGATAAAGTCGTGTTTGTGTTGTAATCTTTCGTTAGGCTTGGATACAAATATCCAGCACAGAATTTAAAAAAATAAATACAAATAATAATACAAATAAAAAATTAAAATAAAAAAAAATAATGTCAAACATTTTTTTAAATGATTCACAATAATAAAAAAAAATAAAATAAAAATAATATTAACATTTTCTATCCAAATGTCATTAATCTGTGGAAACATGACATGATCACTAGGTGTCCTCGTGAAAAATTCTGGCTCTCTCCTAGTCTGGTCCTCTCAGACTAATCGGTGACTAAACCGACAGATGCTCTGAAACATTAGAGTAAAATGCAATGATGTACAGTGAGAAAACAGGAGGAGCGATAAGGCATGTCTCAGTCAAAGAGTTCTGCGATCCGTCTGACAGTATCTGCCTTCCTTGAGGCTGGCTTGCGTCGACTATCTCATGCCGTTTACCATGCGACCTTCTGAGCCGTTTGTCAAATCAAATTTCGCCGGCGTCTCCCAAGAGCTACGTGTTTAACTGAAGAATAAACTGGAGGGGGCAGGGAGAAGTATTCAGCGTTTCCACTTTCGTACCCCTGCGGTTTAGAAATCAGAGTCTTTTCCCCCCACAGGCATTGTGATGACTTTGTGATGATACACTATTTTGAAGCATTTAGCCAGTGCATTATCGCCCGCTTGCTTTTGCTCCATTCTTCCAGCTTATCGTGGCTGCATCACAGCCCGGTCCAAACAGAGAGTTGTAATTACCCAGACTGCCACCTGATAGCTGCTCCTCTATCAGCAGCATCACCGCGCGCCTCTCCGTTTTATATCGGGCAGATACAGAGAGAGAGAGAGCGGGACGTAATGATAGCATTTTGAGCTGGAATCAGCTTAAACTTCACAATGTTTCTCATCCATCCTATTATCTCATCACAATGCCCGGCTTTCTCCATACACTTCTCCTTTTTCTGTAGAAGCAGATGTGATGTCTGACACAAAACAGAAAGCCATTCATTCTCCTTCGCATTCAGCGTGTTTTATATGGTGTCAGGCTTCTGAGTGTAGAAAGTGGTGAGTTCTTTGATGTTTTTCGCCTCTTTCCCAAAACCTAGTGCTCTGCCTCAGTGTGTACCGTCTACATAGGCTCACTATGGAGAATTGACTCCAGTTGGCCTGCAATGTCAGCATTAAAATACACAGCACATGCACATTGTATAAAACATTTTGATTAGATTGATCTATTTTACAGAAGTAAACAAACCCATATGCAGAAAAAAATATATTTTGGCCAGGCAAAATATATTTTAATTTATGCTAAATATATGTTGTAAACAGCTCAGTGAAGTTGAAGTAATATATTATAAAGTAGTCTCCTTGCTGATTTTTATTCAAATGTGTTGTAGACAACAGATTAAATGTTTTTTTTTTTCAAATGTGACATGTTAAAGTATTTTCTTGGATTGAAATATACGGAGGGTAAAATATATATTTTAATGCTTTTAAAAATGGGCTATATATTTATATTTTTCAAAATATATTTTCAAAAAATATATCAGTTTTAACAATGGTCATCTGTGGTCATCTGCATGATGTTTGCTTTTTTTTATTATTTTCTGAGATAATCAACATTATGCCACACAACTGATGTAAAATAAGTGCATTTTTATGCTTCAACCATAGATGGCGATAATCCCGAAGTGCACCTTTAAAGAGAAGAGAGAAACGAGAAAAGAAGTTGCTGATGGAAGTAAAAAAGGAAGAGTTGTTTAAGCAGAAACATCAAGTGACATCAATCAAAATGAAGGTACTAAACGAAAATGAAAGTGTTGCTTATGTGCTATGGCTATGTGTCTATATTTTATGAAAATACTTCATTTTGAAATGCAAATTAATGAAAGTGCATACTATTTTGCATTACATTGTATATTTCGTTAATTGTTTTACTGTTTAAAGTTTGCTGAGAAGCTTGTTTAATGACAGGCTGTCATTGTGACAACTTTCTGGGGCATGTTGTCACAGCGTGAACCGTATCTTTTGCCTGAACAATAACAGTGGAGATGGTCTATAGTTTTCAGTAAAGACAGTAGTCAGTAGTTGTAGTCGAGACTTTTATGTTTCGCATATAAAGGCCAAACAGGCCCATTTGCGTCTGTTTACATTATAACTCATTGCTTTGAACAACAGCAAATCTTTAAAGCAACTGAATGTAGTTTCTGTATTTTGCAAATTTAGAGCCCCCTACAGTAAATGAGTGGAATTCACTGTCGTAAATATATCACCGTCCAGTTCATTTACAGTCAAAATAACTGAATACAAAACAACACTATAAAATACTACAATTGTTTATTATTTTGACAATAGAGGGTATGCACGTGACGTCACCGTCAGCTGGAGTGACTTTGGCTCCGCCCACTGAGTGGCAAAAAGACTGAATAGCAGCCTTGGCTTTCAGCATGAATGCTGCGACAGAATACAAAACAGATCTAAAACAGGAAAGAGCTTTGCGATTGACTGTACAAATAGTTTTGACAAGAAATCTGAGGTATATTTTTTACAGGCTGCTGAAAGCTACAGAAGAGAGAAGCAAATGAATCGCTGCAATTCACAGAAACAAATGGACTCCAGGCAGCGAAACACGGATTTGCAGTTATCATTTCATGGTAATATGTTGAATTTTGTAGTCAAATCATACCCTATATATTGTATTGTTATATATTGTATTGACAACTCATCAATTAAATATTTACCGTCTTATATTCTGCATAAATGGATGTTTTTAAATAAACACTGACAAAAACTATACATTTTTGGGCTGAACGATATATATAACAACCTATTTTGTATTTAAACAAAGCGTTCACAGACAAATTTGCTTTATGTATTTCCCCGGCATTGCAATCAGGCACATATCAATGTTAGAAAACACGATTCCTGGATGCATATCAATATCTATGGATCACTGGATAGTTGGTAAGTTGTAAGGAACACTATATTGAGCTCAACAACCTTTAGTTTAAACTGATAATCGTTTGTTTTACTCGCGTTTGCGCAGTTTCTCTATTAAATCCATTCATGCAGCAGGCTCTGAGGGGGCGTGTTCCGGCGGGAAAGTAAGGTCAATGCATACCCTCTATACTTCTATTTATCTACTTAGCTATTTATCTTGTTTATATTGTTGAGAAGTGTTTAGGTTTAGGGGTTCTGTCTCACCCTCATGTTGTTCCAAACCGTAAGACCTTCGTTTATCTTCAGAACACAAATTGAGATATTTATAAAATTGTTGTGGTTGTGTAAAATGAAAATTGGTTGCAATGGCTTACAGTCACATCAGTAAACAGATGAGTAGTTGGAATTTAATAAATTAATTTTAGGTGAATTATGCACTCTAAAAATGACATGGGTTGAAACAACCCAGCATTTTTTTTAGAGTGGTAGTTAACAGGATACATAATTGCAATGCATATTTCACCATAAGTTTAGGTAGTAAATTTGAATGAGAAAACACAAATTGAATGATGGCTTGACAAAGCCTTATTTTAAAAACGTTTAAAACATCACAGCTCTAGTGAGCTATTTATCTTGTTTATATTGTTGAGAAGTGTTTAGGTTTAGGGGTTCTGTCTCACCCTCATGTCGTTCCAAACCGTAAGACCTTCGTTTATCTTCAGAACACAAATTGAGATATTTATAAAATTGTTGTGGTTGTGTAAAATGAAAATTGGTTGCAATGGCTTACAGTCACATCAGTAAACAGATGAGTAGTTGGAATTTAATAAATTAATTTTAGGTGAATTATGCACTCTAAAAATGACATGGGTTGAAACAACCCAGCATTTTTTTTAGAGTGGTAGTTAACAGGATACATAATTGCAATGCATATTTCACCATAAGTTTAGGTAGTAAATTTGAATGAGAAAACAAAAATTGAATGATGGCTTGACAAAGCCTTATTTTAAAAACGTTTAAAACGTCACAGCTCTAGTGTCTATACAGTTTGGCTTATAGAGTAGTTAATCTATACAGTTTGACTTTGACTTTAAAAAATAAACTGATCCTGATGAATATTCACTGGAGTAAACAGAAATTGGAACACGAATTGGAACAGGCATCATTTTTAACAGACGGAGCGCAGCTAAAGCAGTTTAATCAAGCCTAAATCTGAGTTAGGAACTGCATCAGAATTCCAGACTTTGGTACCCATGGCACTGATGCTCACAGAGAAACGGCACTATCAATCTTATCTGAAGAGATGAAGTGAGCAGCATAATGATCCTGTCATTGAGAGCAAAAGTAACAGCTCTCCCTCTTTTCAGTAAGTCACTGTGAGATGTTACATGTAGATGGCGTTTGGTACCATATAGCTCATGGTGAAGCTGTTTTCAGTTTTAATCCGATATGTTTAAAGGCAATAGTTTTGTTGCTTTAAGTTCATGCATTTAGTTCACCCAAAAATGAAAATGTACTGAGAATGTGCTCACCCTCAAGTCATCCAAGATCAACCTATTTTGTATTTAAACAAAGCGTTCACAGACAAATTTGCTTTATGTATTTCCCCGGCATTGCAATCAGGCACATATCAATGTTAGAAAACACGATTCCTGGATGCATATCAATATCTATGGATCACTGGATAGTTGGTAAGTTGTAAGGAACACTATATTGAGCTCAACAACCTTTAGTTTAAACTGATAATCGTTTGTTTTACTCGCGTTTGCGCAGTTTCTCTATTAAATCCATTCATGCAGCAGGCTCTGAGGGGGCGTGTTCCGGCGGGAAAGTAAGGTCAATGCATACCCTCTATACTTCTATTTATCTACTTAGCTATTTATCTTGTTTATATTGTTGAGAAGTGTTTAGGTTTAGGGGTTCTGTCTCACCCTCATGTTGTTCCAAACCGTAAGACCTTCGTTTATCTTCAGAACACAAATTGAGATATTTATAAAATTGTTGTGGTTGTGTAAAATGAAAATTGGTTGCAATGGCTTACAGTCACATCAGTAAACAGATGAGTAGTTGGAATTTAATAAATTAATTTTAGGTGAATTATGCACTCTAAAAATGACATGGGTTGAAACAACCCAGCATTTTTTTTAGAGTGGTAGTTAACAGGATACATAATTGCAATGCATATTTCACCATAAGTTTAGGTAGTAAATTTGAATGAGAAAACAAAAATTGAATGATGGCTTGACAAAGCCTTATTTTAAAAACGTTTAAAACGTCACAGCTCTAGTGTCTATACAGTTTGGCTTATAGAGTAGTTAATCTATACAGTTTGACTTTGACTTTAAAAAATAAACTGATCCTGATGAATATTCACTGGAGTAAACAGAAATTGGAACACGAATTGGAACAGGCATCATTTTTAACAGACGGAGCGCAGCTAAAGCAGTTTAATCAAGCCTAAATCTGAGTTAGGAACTGCATCAGAATTCCAGACTTTGGTACCCATGGCACTGATGCTCACAGAGAAACGGCACTATCAATCTTATCTGAAGAGATGAAGTGAGCAGCATAATGATCCTGTCATTGAGAGCAAAAGTAACAGCTCTCCCTCTTTTCAGTAAGTCACTGTGAGATGTTACATGTAGATGGCGTTTGATACCATATAGCTCATGGTGAAGCTGTTTTCAGTTTTAATCCGATATGTTTAAAGGCAATAGTTTTGTTGCTTTAAGTTCATGCATTTAGTTCACCCAAAAATGAAAATGTACTGAGAATGTGCTCACCCTCAAGTCATCCAAGATGTAGATGAGTTTGTTTCTTCATCAGATTTGCAGAAATGTAGCATTGCATCACTTGTTCACCAATGAATCCTCTGCAGTGAATGGGGCTTCTCAAGATGTTAACTGATGGACTGGAGTGGTGTGGATTACTTGTGATGTTGTTATCAGATGTTCAGACTCATTCTGACGGCACCCATTCACTGCAGAGGATCCATTGCTGAACAAGTGATGCAATGCTACATTTCTCCAAATCTGATGAAGAAACAAACTCATCCTAATCTTGAATGGCCTGAGTGGGAGTAAATTTTCAGCAAATTTTAATTTTTGTGCAAACTATTCCTTTAACTTGTAATTCATGGCTGTGAAGTCATGTAAAGAAAGTACTAACATTGCTTATTTAAAATAAGAAAACCCTGAGCTAATCAAGTGCTTTTATAGTTGTTTAAGCTGTTAAGCTAAAACTAGGGCTGCAAAACGATTAATCGCGATTAATCGATTCAAAATAAAAGTTTGTTTACATACTATATGTGTGTGTACTGTGTATATTTATTATGTATATAAATACACACACGTATATATATTTAAGAAAATATATATTTGTATGTATTGTATGCATTTGTATGTAAACATTAGTATATAATTTATATTATATATATAAATATAAATATTTTATATATAAATCTAACATATTTTTCCTTAATATATACATGTGTGTGTATTTACATAATAAATATACACAGTACACACATATAGTATGTAAACATAAACTTTCATTTTGAATCGATTAATCGTGATTAATCGTTTTGCAGCCCTAATTAAAACTATGCATGATTTATCTTCTCATTAGCCTATAAATAAGGTTTTATTTATGTATTTGAATCAACATTGTCTTGACTGAGCTCAAATTAAGCTGAATGTCTTCTGTAGAGCTGCTTTACAGCTGAAATGGAATTCATTTCATAATTGATGAATTTCGCATCATAAATACTGTTATTTTCCTGTTTATTAGTGTGACGCTGCTTTGAAACAATTTGTGTAAAGAGCTATAGAAATCAAAGTAACTTGACTATACCTTGGTGAATGAGAAAACTATCTTATCATTTCTTCTCAGCCACAGACGGACCTTTTGATGCATATTGCACACAAAACTGGAAAGCTCTATATTTTGAGTGGCAAGTTGTCAAGCAAGTTGTCTTTTATGTATCTGGGTTCTTGTGATGTGGGAAGGACAGTGATTTCAAACACTTTTGCCACTGCTCCAGCATTGTGCGCTGAACATTTGCATGAGAAAACTACAAATCCACAGGGACTATTAGGGTTTTAAAACTCCACGTCCTCTTCCAAACGGAAAACACAATAGGCCTCCCATGCAAACGCCACGTCGCTTTGAAACAACCTGTATACACTTGTGTGTCTTTTTCCCACTCCCTCTATCCTCTGGCTCTATGGCACGGACAAAAAGAGTGGAAAAAAGTTGAGCGGGCATTCAGTTGTAAACCCCCTGTTGCAGCTGGTCCACATCTTGCTGTGCGCTGCCAAGTGCGAGAAGCACTCTCCTTTCATCTGGCTCGGCCAAAATCTGGGCTAATGTGTCTCAGTGAAAGAGTCCCGCGGTGCTGCGATCTCTCATTCTTCTCTTGTTTTTTCCTCCATTCTGTGCTCTTCCACTTGGGATAATTGCAGTTTAATTGGGTGACAAGAAATGAAAACTGTGTCCACATTATGTGGGATTATCTCCTTTCTGCTTGAGCCTGGCATTCAGAGAGGCCCGTATATCAATGCAGGTGAGTCTGTCGCCCGCTCAGGGCTGAGAATAGTTTGATGACCGGTCAGCTAAACGATACAAGGAGGACAGGGGAGCATGCTTTATTTGCCAGAAATTTACATTCACCTTTGAGTGGTAGATGTTGAATCAATACATATATGATATGCTTTTGAGAGCTGTTTTCGAAATGCAAGGAATATTAAAAATTCCAATGGAATTAGTCAGAGAATTATAAGATGTATTCATTCAATAAGCTGAGATGGAATCTGCATATAGAATCTCTTTATATCTCACATTCTTTGTGTGTTTGCTTATTAAATGTTTCAATTAGTTTGATTTTGCTTTCAGCTGCCTAAAAGGTGTGAGTCTTATTAACCAAACTCAGACAAAAATGTAAGCTGAGTAAAAGAATCCACTTCTCTTTGCATTCACACAGTTCTTTGGATTTAAAAATGGATTTGGGACTTATTTAGGTCCAGCAGGTCTCAGTCCAATTTTTAAAAATCATTTACACTATAGTTTTAACAGTAATTGTACGGTTATTATTGTTATTGAATAATTAGTTGAATTTAATATTTGTATAATGTTATTTATTATTATTAATGTATTTGAATTATTATTAGAATTATTGCTGTTATTATATAATTTAATAAAATATATTATTTTTGATTTTATTATTATTATTATTGAATAATTAATTGTATATAATATAATATGTAATGTTATTTATTACTGGTAATGTATTATAATAGTTATTATAATTATTATTGTTATTATATAATTTAATAAAATATTTATATTACTATTGTTTTGTTGTTGTTTTTATTATTATTATTTAATTGAATATATTAATGATATTTATTATTATTAGTATTATTATTATTAATTATATAATATTATTGTTATTATATAATTAATATACTATATTTATATAAAATTATTTATTATTGTTTATTGTATTAATTAAAACAGTATTTATTATTATTATTAATTATTAAATCATTAATTGAATATAATACTTATTATTATTACTTAATAATAGTAATAATAATAATAATACATTGAATATTGGAATATTATTTGACGATTTTTGACATTTAGTTATTGTCAAATATAATTTTGATGTGTTTATTTATTTATTTATTTTCTGTTTTAAATGCAGTTTTAAAAAAGACACTCCAATTAAGTTTTAAAGCATTCGTTCTCTCGTAAAACGGCGAAAAACTAGATCCGTTTCTGTGTATTTGGCAGTACTTTTATAAACTCACGAGATGTTCTGTTTGCTTTCAAGTTTGTTTGGAGCGTTCAGTCCGAAACTCTTGAGACCCCTGTAATGAACCCAATATAAAAACACCCCAAAATGTAGTACTACCAACTCCATTAACATTTTACCACGTTTCAATTCGCGTTCTGCAGTCATACGAATTCTGAAATGCAATAATAACAATCCAGGTTTGCTGAAAAATGCAATTTCACCGTGATGAATCTCAGCCTGGCTGACAACAGATGATAAAACAGCAGATATAAACTGCTGGATGTTGTTCAATAATGAAGAAGCGGCGAGAGGATGGTATTATTTGTGGTGAAGGAACTATCCTTTTCATTAGGCTCTTTTCTGCGGTTCCCAAACCTCCTTGGGGGTGTGCATGGCAAGGTTATAAACATTGAGTCATTCTCAGGGCCTCTGCAAGCCGTACCTTCCCTTTTGTCAGGGCTGTACTCAACTTTAAAAGCCCCTTTCAGTCGACATGAATGCCCTTCATTTTCTCTCAAAGAACTTTGCATTGATAGCCGGCGAAAAGGGAAGGTTGTTTAGAAAAGGATGGAGAGACAATGAGAACAAAAAAAGCGAAAAGCTTTTCAGATTCCATTATGAACATAGCACTCCCATTCTTTCCGACTGTTTATACATGTTCTGCAGAATAATGCAGCCCTGCTGTAATATGTTCCTTGTCCTCTTATTTGAAATGGGCCTTGTATCCGTGCTAACCAGGGGGGGTTGGGATTGCGAGAGCAAGACACGGCGCAGAACCGTCGCTCATGCATTCACCGTGAGATCAAGGTAAAGCACACAGATCGGGCACGAAAAAAATGCGAAAGCCAGGTGAAAGAAAGGAGACCTTGCCCGTGTAGTAAAGAGCCATTCAGACAGCGCTTCATTGTGTCAATATTTAAGGTGCCCTGATGCTTGGGCCGAGAGGAGAGCCGGGCTTTTTGAGAAGCGCCTGCGATGACAATGCCAACGCTGAAGAGCTTTCTGTTCGCATTTCTGTGCCTGACCTTAGTGCTGAAGCCCAGTATACATGAAGGTTACTGGAGTTTAGCAGTGCTATTGGTGGTTGTGCATAAGGAAAAAAGCGTTATATTGAGGTTTTGTCACCCTTGACTTGCTCTATCTTTTCTGTGATGGTCATTCGTGATTCTTCTTGTACTGCTGTACAGATTACAAAGGCCGTCTTTGAGCAAACTGCACCTGGTGTTGTTTTACAACAGTGTTGGGGATGGAACTAAAAGTATCAATGCTGCTAATGTCACTATGTTTTCAGTAGCTCTGCTGTTTTTAAAATAGTGCATCTTTTCCACTAACAAGCTGTTAGTGTTAATTGTTTTTACACTAGCTTTAAGCAAGCATGTAATATTGGGAAGTTTGATACATTTTAGTGAATCGTTTCATAATAGTTGGTTCACGTGAATTTGTTCGGTTTATAATGAATTGAATCAGTTCGTAGTAAATTGATTCACAGTGAATTAGTTTATAGTGAATTGTTTCTTAGTGAATTGGTTCATAGTGACTTGGATTGGTTTATTGTGAATTATTTCATAGTGCATTGGATCGTTTCACAGTGAATCAGATTGGTTCTTAGTGAATTGGTTCATATCAAATCATTTAATTCAAATGGAATTTTGCTTTGTTGTAGCAAAATGTTTAGTTAAGTGTTGTATGTAATGTACATTTATCTGTTTAAGTTTAATACCCTAGTTGAAATCCTCATTGATTTTTTTTTTTTTGCTAGATAAATACTGCTCTAATTTCAAATAAATGATATAATCTATTTTGTGGTTAAAAATTAATTGACCCCTTAACTTTACTTTACTGCAATTTACTGTAGTTAGTTACTTTTGTTAGTGAAGCTGGCTTCTTAGTTTGACAGTAGTTTAGCTGTAAAATTAGCTTGTACAACATGTGTTAGTTAGTCTTATGATTAGCATAACAATTGGTGTACTTGTGAATTTTGAGTGTGCAATTTATTGTACACACATTTTGTATATTGTTGATTAAAAATAGCAACAAAACCTGACAGAAAACACTAGATTTATCTGGTCTATGAGGTGACATGTTTGCATGACAAAACTACATTTCCCATAATTCCCTGTGGCACCACAAGAAGAATACACACCAGTGCTCTTCATTTTCTTGCATTAGTGATTAAAAAAAGCATCAAAAAAGAGAGAAATAAATGTGAAAGTGCCCAATATGTTTGATTTGAGTTTGTAGGTAGGAACATAAGAGCAACATGAATATTCAGGTAAGTGTAGTTGGAATTGGACTAATAATTGGTGCAACTGGTTTATAAGATGTCCCACTAGGTGTCCAAAAGTAAAATGCTCTGATTACATTGATTTGACATTTAAAAGAGTCTATGTTAAGAAAGTTGGTTAATAGTGAATCAAAATGGTCGAGCATATTGAGGCAAGTGTAGCTGGAATTGGACTAGAAACTGGTGCAAATGTTTATAAGATGTTCCACTAGGTGTCCAAAAATAAAATGTTCAGATCACATTGAGTAAAATGAAAAAATTGCCCATTATAACCAAATGAAATGAGTGCATATACTCAATACTAATCTCTACAGAATAGCTAATGATTTAAGCACATATGCTACTGCCAAAAAGCCATCGTCTGAGCTATTCCACCTCACCAGAAAGCATTAGCATCAATTTCACCAACTCTTCGTTTACGTTTTTCATTTCCCATCAATGGCAGAGTTCAGCCTTGAGCAACCACACTGACTGTCATCAAAGAAACCAAATGTCTCTTTATTCCAGGCTGGCTGGTCCCGTGAAGACTGGTGCGGATTGTTAAACTGACCCTGCGCTCAGGGAATAACTCAGAGTTAATCATTTTTAAGGTGGGGTTACGGTGTTTCGGCGCATGATGGAAAGGGGGAGGTCGTACGGTTTCTGTCTGGTCAGTGCAGAGGAGCGGTTTGTGTAATTGGAGTGCAAATAAGGTTTGATCAGTGTCCAGTTTAATCGAGCGCTGAAGCAGTGTTTAGTGGCTCTAAATCAGAGGAACGGGAGGCCTGCGGGGATTCAGCCTGACAGGCGGGGCCCCTGGGGCCACGGAGTGAGAAATAAACCAGCGCTGAATGAGGGGTGTGGAATTAACTGATTGACTGCTGTAGGGCACAAGCCTCATCATCTGATGCAGCACATTATACCTGTCTGATCACAAAATGCATTATACAGATACAAAACATGCTGTATTTTACTTCGTTTATTCATTTTCTAATGTAACTCTATGGGAATCCTGGGTGTTTGGGAACAGTTCTGTTCAGATATAGTTGAAACTCTAAAAAGAAATTCAGGGGACTTGTTATTACAACTTAAATAAATGCATGGTTGCTAGTTAAACATTTAAATTCATTGATTGAATTAAACATTTAAAGTTGCAAACAATATTTTATAATTACCTCTGTTGGCATTATAATGTTGATTGTTAAATCAGCTTAATATTATGTGTAATTCAAATGGAAATTTCTGTGTTTATTGATATTTTAAAGAATAAATAAATAAGCTGTAGTAACTGAATGAAATTGTCTCAATAACTTGGCAAATTGACAGTGGATTTCTAGTTCCCAGCATGCTTCGCATAGGACTGAATGAGGAGGAAAATGTTGAAATTAAGTGTTATTTTATGTGTTTTTAGTAAAGGGAAAGACATGCTAGTGTTTAATGCTGTTATGTTTGACATTTAAAAGAGTTTCAGTTCATTTGAACTTAAATAGATTAGATGAATTTGTTTCACAATGCAATTATGTTGAAATGAGTTGGAACAATTTTTTTTTTTGAGAAATCAACTTAAAAATAGTATTTATGCTGCAAATAATTACATTCCTCAACTCAGTGTGGTTTGTCAGTTGGACATAATTTTGTTAGTTGTCATAACTCAAAATGATCAATGCAAACTTTTGTGCAAATTTTTCTGTTGAACCAAAACATTTGTTTTTATAATACTAATGTGATCACTTATAAATGAATTATTTTCTCTTTTCGTTTTGCCTTGATTCTGTTTCCAGTTACTCAGATTGTGTAATATAACAAGTTTTGTTAATGCTAAAATGCTTTGCGATGTCATGCTTTATTCTGGCCTCCTTTCTCCTTTCTCTCTTTTGAAAGACATTCTTTAAAGCTTAGCAACAGTAACCAAAGGAGGTGGAGCTTAGCAAAGGGTCAATTCTGATTGGCTGACTTTCTGCAGAGAAACTTTTCACTGGAGTTTTCCTGGTTAGTGACATAACATCTTTGAGCTTTGTTTGAGGTACTCTACTCAATCAAATAAACTAAATGAACAAAAAGTATATTCTGGTATGTTTTTGAATAATTTCTGTGAAATAGTCAATGCTTATCACTTTTGGATTGACACTTCTGATCATGTCTGAGTCTGCACACATTTGCATATATTTTAAAAATTTTAAGCCAATTAGTCCAGTTTATTATTATAGTGTCTATTGAACCTGACATGTAAAAGCAAAACGAACTGTGATTCTTAAAATATCATGCCTTGTGTCTTTATAGTGGGAAGAGAAACATCCAGCCCATGCATGTGAGTGTGTGTATGTGTGTGTCATCCATTCCCACTGTGCAATCTCTTGGGGTAGCGCTAATGCTTTGGCTGCATGGCTCATTTCTTTCAATTACCGCGGTTGAGCGTGGAAAAGCCCACCAGTGTTAAACAGACAGGACCATATGTGTAAGGAGCCCCCGCTTCCATACGTTACACCTGTCCCAAGCGCCGCTAATTGTGCAGCTTTTAATCAAACCCGAGTACCTTTTGTAGAATTTGTACAGGTCATGGCATTTAATCGAGACATTTTCTTAAAGACATTGTCCACCTAAAAAATGAACATTCTGACATTTGCTCACCCTCACATTCTTCCAAACCTGTGCATTTCTTTCTTCTGTGGGACACAAAAGATTCTTTGAAGAACATTGGTGACCAAACAGTTTCGGGTTCCATTGACTTTCATAGTATTTTTTTTCCATACTATGGTAGTCAATGGGACCCTAAATCATTTGTTTACTAACATTCTTCTAAATATCTCTTTTTGTGTCCCATTGACTTCCATAATATTTTTTGACTATATTATGGAAATCAGTGGGGCCTGAAAACATTTGGTTACTAACATCCTTAAAATATCTTCTTTTGTTGTCCTTGTTGACTGCCATTGTATTTTTTTTCCGTAATATAGAAGCCAATGGGACCTGAAACTATTTAGTTACCAACATTCTTCAAAATATATTTTCTTTTTTTTCCCCAGGTCCCATTGACTTCCATTGTAATTTTTATTTATTCATTTATTTGAGCCCCCGCTTCCATACGTTACACCTGTCCCAAGCGCCGCTAATTGTGCAGCTTTTAATCAAACCCGAGTACCTTTTGTAGAATTTGTACAGGTCATGGCATTTAATCGAGACATTTTCTTAAAGACATTGTCCACCTAAAAAATGAACATTCTGACATTTGCTCACCCTCACATTCTTCCAAACCTGTGCATTTCTTTCTTCTGTGGGACACAAAAGATTCTTTGAAGAACATTGGTGACCAAACAGTTTCGGGTTCCATTGACTTTCATAGTATTTTTTTTCCATACTATGGTAGTCAATGGGACCCTAAATCATTTGTTTACTAACATTCTTCTAAATATCTCTTTGTGTGTCCCATTGACTTCCATAATATTTTTTGACTATATTATGGAAATCAGTGGGGCCTGAAAACATTTGGTTACTAACATCCTTAAAATATCTTCTTTTGTTGTCCTTGTTGACTGCCATTGTATTTTTTTTCCGTAATATAGAAGCCAATGGGACCTGAAACTATTTAGTTACCAACATTCTTCAAAATATATTTTCTTTTTTTTCCCCAGGTCCCATTGACTTCCATTGTAATTTTTATTTATTCATTTATTTATTTATTTATTTAATTTTTCGTCTATACTATGGAAGTCAATTAGAACCAAAACCATTTGGTTACCAACGTTCTTCCAAATGTCTTCTTTTCGGGTCCCATTGACTTCCATTGTATGTTTTTGTCCATACTATGTAAATCAATGGGACCCGAAACCATTTGGTTACCAACATCCCTAGAAATATCTTCGTTTTGGGTCCCATTGACTTGCATTGTATTTTTTGTCCATACTATGGAAATCAGTGGAAACCAAAACCATTTGGTTACCAGCATTCTTCAAAATATCTCCTTTTTGGGTCCCATTGACCGCCATTGTATTTTTATCCATACTATGGAAGTCAGTGGGAACCAAAACCATTTAGTTTCCAACATTCTTCAAAATATCTCCTTTTTGAGTCCTGTTGACTTCCATAGTGTTTGTTCTCCATACTATAGAAGTCAGTGGGATCCAAAACCATTTGGTTAGCAACATGCTTCCAAACATCTTTTCGGGTTCCCATTGACTTCCATAGTATTTGTTGCCCATACTATGGAAGTCAATGGAACTCAAAACCATTTTGTTACCAACATTATTCAAAATATCTCCTTTGAGTCCTATCAACTTCTATAGTATTTTACTGTATGTCCATACTATGAAAGTCAGTGGGACTTAAATCCACTTGAATACCAACATTCTTTAGAACATCTTCTTTGGGCTCAGTAAATGAGGATAGATCACATCAGAAATCGGACATGCCTCGACATCCCAAAACATTTGTATTGAAATCATAACCAAGTAGATAATCAAGAAGAATTGTGCATAATACGAGTGAGAAAGCCCTCATTCAATTCTTCAATTGTTATGTGTAATAAAAACCTTTTAATGCAGGACATGCACAATGAGAAGCTTGCAGCCTTGAAGGTCTAAGTCACAGACGCTTCCCGACATGCAATAAACAGCAGCGTCATTTAAATTCCCTCATAACCTGCCCCTGGAATCATTATCAGGACTCCAGAGATATTACAAAGAATATTCCTATTGTAAAATGTTGATTTAGCACATCGTCGGAATATAAAGTGACTCCAGCAACACTTGAAATGAGTGACTCTGTGGTCTATTGTATCTGAACCTCCCCGATGCTTTCCAAGCAAATTAATTAACAAGAGAAGGAAAAAAGGTAAGAATGCAAATGGCAGAGAGAGGCCTCCCTCACTTTAGACTCTCATAGGCTTTTGTTCTCCTGTATTGTACCAAATTATTTAATTGGGTCTCTCTGATTGTGTGCTCACACAGAAAGGATCGCAGGCCTTTGTCAGAAACCCATATAGCCAACAATGCAGTATCAAATTCAATTCCCATCAAAAAGAAAGAAATGAATCCCCTCAAAAAAAGGAAAGTGAGGCAAAAAGAAAGCAGGGTTTTTGGGCCGGCCGCGGAGATTAATGACGATCTCCAGAATCACCAGCCCTGGGACAGGAGATTTCTCAGGCAAAATAAAAGGCCCTTTCAGACACAACAATGGCGGGCCTGCGGATGTGACAGGACTCGAGGAGATGTTGAAATAAATCAGAACGAGGGCTGAAGTTTACAGAGAGTCTCACAATGAGATGTTGAGCCGCATGCTTGAGAATCGAGGCTGCTGACATGGAGGTTGCAGGTTCGCACCCGAGTAGGAGCAGGATAACTGTCCTCTGAGTTAGTGCAGGGTTTTTCTTAACTTTTGTAAAAGTTGATGCTCCACAGTTGTTTCCAGATACCTTTTTACTGAAGTATTGACTTGTTCGAGTCTCAGGTGCAACGTTTTGCCATTTTCTGCACTGATTTGGGGGGAAAATCTGGATTTTGTAGGGAAAATGTATTTAAACATGTTCTAAATAGTCTTATTGGTTGCTGACTGCATTAAATTAGCAAAATATTTAATAAAAAAATAAATAATTTTATTCATCAAGGATGCATTAAATTGATCAAAAATGACAGTAAAGATGTTTATAATGTTGCAAAAGTTTTCCATTTCAAATAAATGCTGTTCTTTTGAATTTTCTGTTTATCAAACAATCCTAAAAAAATTAATGAGTAATGATGCTGAAAATTCAGCTTTGATCACAGCAATTAATTACATTTTCCAATATATTCGCATAGAAAGCAGCTATTTTAAATTGTAATAATATTTCATGATTTTTGCTGTATTTTTGATCAAATAAATGTAGCCTTGATGAGCAAAAGAGGCTTCTTTAAAAAAAAAAAAAAAAAAAAACAATAAAAAATATAAAGTCACCAAATAAAAAGCTTTAAAGGAACACTCCACTATTTTTGAAAATAGGCTCATTTTCCAAACTCCCCTAGAGTTAAACAGTTGAGTTTTACCGTTTTCGAATCCATTCAGCCGATCTCCGGGTCTGGCGGTAGCACTTTTAGCTGCAGCTTAGCATAGATCATTGAATCTGATTAGACCGTTAGCATCTCGCTCAAAAATGACCAGAGAGTTTCTATATTTTTCCTATTTAAAACTTGACTCTTCTGTAGTTACATCGTGTACTAAGTCCGACGGAAAATATAAAAAGTTGCGATTTTCTAGGCCGATATGGCTAGGAACTATACTCTCATTCCGGCGTAATAATCAAGGAACTTTGCTGCCGTACCATGAGTGCTGCAGGCGCAATGATATTATGCAGCGCCTGAAAATAGGCTTATTGGAAGTTACCTAGCTGGGACTATTTTCAGGCGCTGCGTAATATCATTGAGCCTGCTGCACCCATTATTTAAAAAAAAAAGTTAATGCAATTACCTTTTAAATGTAATTGCATTAAATGTTTTTAAAAATAAACACCTATATTTACATTCCAATATGTATAGTCATATATATGCAAAGAGTTCATATATTGTGCTTCCAAAAACTGACATTCTGACTAAATGGATATTCAACAAGAAAAAATTATATTAATTTTAACGCATTTTAATTTCTCCATCAGAAATTGATTGGATAGCCTTTACAATGTATTCAGATGGCTGGCGAAGTTTAAGAAGCATTCGTGACTTTGACAGCAAAGGTAAGTTGTTATGGCTAAAACAGTTTTAATGTGTTTTAACATTCCAAGTCCAACCTTCTAACAGTGTCTTTATAGCGTCCCATTTAGCATGCAAAGACTTTACAGAGGGCCACATTTGATGATTTTTGGGAGGAAGAGATGCTCCTCTTGACTCTTTTACATTCTCTGCATGGCCCGTCCCGTTCCTGCCGTATTTACTCTATTTCCCCTGATTCATAGTCGCTGATCACTGGACCGGAACCTTCCAGCTGCCACCCCAACATCTCATTATTTTTGGAAATATCAAGCTTGTATCTTCTTGATAAATAATTCCTTGCAGTATAATGTATCAGACTAAAACATATTTTCAGGGGGCCAGCGAGGTTAAAGTGCCAATCTTACCTTTTTACATTTCTTCTTGCCCCGAAGACAGTGATTTCCATATATAGAGTGACCGGGGTTTGTGTTGAACACGAGCAATCGGGGTGTGACACACATTGCTGTCAGAGATTGGAAATGAGGCCTGCTAAACTTGTAAGAAGCCTCCCAGGACCAATCAGATCTCTGACTTTAGCCGGCGCATTATCCGCCACTAAAAAGAATGGCGACTGTGAAGTTTTTATCAGACTCCTTGACAAACATTACAGTTTAATGCAGTTTTTTGTGGCCGTGCATTCTTATCCCGCAGAGAAAACATTTATCTACTTGAAAGCGGCAAAACGGTTGCCACAGGGAAGGATTCCTTTCAATGGAGCACAATGGCTCTGGTATTGGATGCGTCACTGTTGGGCCGTGAGACTGGAGCCCTCAATATATTCATAGCAAATCTATTTATCTTCATGCAGGAATAAAGTGTACATTAAGGAGTATTTTTACAATGACATTTCACATTCATCCTAAATGGCTCTTCTATTGCTTTGCCCACCCACCTTCATTTGAAATCGGATTCAGGGGCATTTCGGGGAAACTATTTATCATTATGGGGAGACGGTGCTCGGGCACAACTCTGGAATGCATTAACGAGTGAGAAAAATCCAAACGTTTGAGCAGATCTAATGATGTTTAGTGTGCAGATGCAAGATAATCACAATTTAACATGGCTAAACTTTGATTACTCGTCTTTAAGCATGGTTTTTATTCATAGTGAGCCATGAGAGGCTGTGCGATAGTGATTTTAACACATGCTAAGCTGTTTTCACTTAGATGACAGACCAGAAGGCATATGTACGTGTGTGTGTGTTTGTGTATATATATATATTAGGGCTGCCCTCGACTAAGGATTTTTCTGGTCAACTAGTAGCTGTTTATTTGAAGCATTAGTCGACTAATCACACGTTTATTAATAAACCATTTAAATCATTATAATGAGCCTTTAATTGCCTACAGAGCCTAATAAGCGCTCAAGCACACGCATAAAGCTTGCCACAGCACAGCGGCAGAAGTAATGAATGTGTCAGGGAAAAACAGTAAGGAGACTGCATTTATATACTGATTTGAATAATTTGATAAACTAGTGCTTTCTTTGTTTTCGGTTTAAGAGATGAAGTCGGCGAAACTGAATCGTCACCTCCGCAGTAGTGATGCACCTTGTTTCATACGGATTAAATAATAATATTTGTTTTACATTTGAATTGGTTAATTTGAAAGTAGACATTTCACTCTCTATAGATATATTTTTAATGTCTGTAAGGCAAAGATATACACAGTGTTTCGTGCTCGAGTTCACAGAGACCGAGACGGCAGAAAGCGCGTCCTGTTTGCTTTCATTATTTTACAAAAGCACGTTTTGTTGTTATTGTAAGTGCACACAAATAAATGTAGAGTCTTTACAGATTCTAGAGATGTATTACTCTTATCTGTATGAGCAAAAATGAGGGAGTATTTTAAGAGCAAGTGAGCGCACCGGCGCCTCCATCTGTCCTGCAGTGAGCTACTGTTCAGCTTCATACTCCTCACAGACACTATAGCGCACATTTCTCTAGGTTAACATTAGATTTAGCGGCCATGTAAAGTTGCTAATACTTACATATTTCAGATGAGAAACCAAATTTGAGGTCGCTGAATGATAGGCGAGCGTTTGGATGTCCTGCCTAATGTACTGTATTACCATAGACTAGCCGTTAACATTCTGTCCATCACGAAGTGCGTGAATTCGCCTGTGAATTTTTTTTTCTTTAAAATTACCAATTAAAGTGACTAATAAAATTTCGGTTGACCAAGCCTCTTCTGGTTGACTAACGATTAGTCGACTATTAGGGGGCAGCCCTAATATATATATAAATATATATATGGTTATTTGTCAATAATGTAAATTATCTTGAATCTGAGTGGCTGGCGAACTTTCTAAGGTGTGCAATTATTTTCTGGGAAACGCACTGCAAATGTAGTTCCAGGCAGGTCTTGACCACATTATATGTCCATATCACTTCGCCAAATGATTTGAGTTCTTTCAAAGGTCCTTACAACCTAAAACAGAAAAATAACCAAAAACCACAACGACACTGACCAAGCAAATAAATATAGTAAACAATAGGATAAAAATAACAGATCATTTCCATGTTTTTGCCACAAATTACGTTTTATTATGTATGGAAGCACATGCTCTATCGCTAAGTTTACACACACATTAACATACGCGCTCATGTTGTTATATATATATATATATATATATATATATATAAATGTCTTTATAATTTTTTTGTAATTTTGTTGACTTTTGTCATTTTTATTAGTGGTGGGTTTTTTAAAGTATGTCTATATAGTTTTTATTAATTTTTATTTAATGGATCCTCTGCAGTGAATGGGTGCCATCAGAATGAGAGTCCAAACAGCTGATAAAAACATTACAACAATCCACAACTAATCCAAACAATTCTAGTCCATCAATTAACATGTTGTGAAGCAAATAAAGACGTTTTTAACTTCAAACAAGGCCTCTATCCATAATATTATATATATATATAAATAGTCCATAATATATATATATATATATATATATATAAATGTCTTTATAATTTTTTTGTTTGACTTTTGACTTTTGTCATTTTTATTAGTGGTGGGTTTTTTAAAGTATGTCTATATAGTTTTTATTAATTCAGTTTTACAGTTTTAGTTATTTTAGTACATCAAGTTAAACTAAATAAAAATTTAAGACAATAGGTTATTTCAGTTAAAGTATATTTTGAATTAGTTTTTATTTTTGTATTTTTCCTTTTCATTTTCAAGTTTTTTTTTCCAATTTTTGAAGTATTAGTAATAATTTCCTTGTGTGTTTTTGTAATTTGTTTATTGGTTATGTTTTTTAAAGAAACGTATGTGTAGTTACTTCAATTAGCTCGTTTCATTTCAATTAATTACATTTATTTCATTTTTTGTTTTCGTTATTTAAGTACACAAAGTTAAAATAACTGAAAATGAGAAATATTGCTTTGGCAACTAGCTGAAATAAAATTGTTCAAGTTGGGTTTGTTTGTTTTTTGTTGTTTTTTTTTTGGTATTTTATTTGTTTATTTTATTTACAGTAAAACTTTTTTTCCACAATTTTAGTTTTAGCTAACTATAATAACCCTGCACTGTGATAGACACGACCAATGAAATCTTTAGAATCGGCTGTGGGCGGGGTTAGTGCTTGAATGATTTGGGAATATATGTAGCTGTAGTGTGAATGCAGCCTGTAATTCTGAAGCAATCATCACATAATGACTCCTTTGAGCTTTATCCGCGTGTAAACCCCTGTAATATTCAGCAGGGAGCTCCTCATCAGTTCAGGATTCACCTCCACACTCCACATGTTCAATTAATGAATTCATAAAACTTTTTAAACGTAGAAAAAAACATCAGTAGCAGCTCTTTATCAAAGCGCTTCATATTTGAGGGATGTGGGAGCATGTTCTGCATTTGCAGAGCAGAACTAATGCTATATAAATCTGAAGTAATAAGCATCCCCCCGGAGCTGTTGTCTAAATGAAGATTTTACAGCCAATCTGAATTTGCCTGCTGCATTACTGTTCTGCCTTAAGTGCGTTTGTTTAACAGGTGTGCCAGATTGCTATTTTCCCCTTTCTTTACACCGCTGCTGCTAGGGAGAAATTGCCGCCACGTCTCATTTTGTTGAGATTTAGCTTACTGAAAGCTGGAGGAGCATCAGCGATGAGGAAGCTACCTTGAAACTGTAGTTTGTCAAGCTACAACCTACTTAGCATTTAAAGTAGTTCAACTAAACTCAAGCTGCTCTTTTAAAAAGTAGTTATTACAAACAGTTATCTAAGGTTGCAATGTTTTTTTTTTTTAATGCATAATGATCAAATGACAAACACTATCGTTCAAAAGTATTTGTTTTTTAAAGAAATTAATACTTTTATTTAGCAAAGATGCATTAAATTAATCAAAAGTGACAATAAAGACATTTATAATCTTACAAAAGATTTCCATTTCAAATAAATGCTGTTCTTTTGAACTTTCTATTCATCAAAGAATCCTGAAAAATAAAATGTATAACGGTTAGCACAGAAATATGAAGCAGCACAACTGTTTTCAAAATAATCAGAAATGTTTCTTGAGCAGCAAATCTGCATATTAGTATGATTTCTGAAGATCATGTGACACTGAAGACTGGAGTAATGATGCTGAAAATTCAGCTTAGCTGAGGTTTTTTTAACCCACTTAAGTATGACTTTAGTACATCTTTATATGTAATTTCATAATTACCTCTATTGTCTTTTGAAGTATGGTTAAAGTGTACCTACAAATGTACTGACAAACATTTTTGGTTAATTAAAATATACTAATATAATTTCTATTGAAGCTTGTTTAGTACATTTAAGTTGTAATTTAGTACATGAAAATAAATATGTAACTATATGTAAATAGGAAACAATACAATTAAAATTATAATCAAGTACTTCGCATGTGCTTTAGTCAACACATCAAAATAAATATACTAAGTGTACTGTTAAGAAACACATTTAATAAAAAATGTATAAAAATATTATTTTAAGATTTTCCATTTTAATTGTAAAGTTTTAGTCATTTTGTTGTGTGTTTGTGATATGGATATGTATTGTTTTTTATATGTCTTTATAGTTTTTTTTATTAATTTTTAATTCAGTTTTAGTTTTGGTTATTTTAGTACATCAAGGTAAACCAAATTAAAATGACATGATTCTTTGGCAATTATAGCTGAAATAAAATGTTTTTATAATAAACTTTTTTTCTAACTTATTTTATTCCAATTAACGTTTATTTATATAGTTTTGTTAATAAATTAAAATGTTTTTTCATTTTGGTATTTTTCTTTTTGATTTAAACATTTTAGTAATTTTGTTGTTTTTTTACTAAATAAGTATTTTTTATTTTTTTATTTTATTAATTTTTTTATTTTTTTTGGTTTGTTTTTGTACAAAATATGTGTATTTCTTTATAGCATTGATAAATCAATAATTTAAAATATACTTTAAATTAAACCTTTAATTCGTCCTTACTACAAAGTGTACTATTTACAAGTGTACTTACTTTGAAGTGTGTTTAAGGTGCAGTAAGCGATTTCTGAGAAACACTGTTGAAAGTGGATTAAACCGAGCACCAAAACACACATGTAGCCAATCACCAGAAAGGGGCGTGTCCACTCTTTTTGGGGAAGGTGGCTGTTTTGCATAGCATGTTCATGAATTTGGAGGCGGGGCTATCAAGAAAGGGGTGTGGTCTTTTTGGGTGCTTACTTGTTTGTTTTTGGTGATTTCAAATACCATCAGTGTTTCTCAGAAATCTCTTACTGCACCTGTAAGAAACAGCCATGAAAGTGTACTCTCTTTAAATACACTTAAATGGTCTTTTATTTTATCAATATCATAGTCGAGTTTTTAGAAATAGGCTTTTAAGATTTGAAAGTCACTACAAGTGCACACTGAATACAGTTAAGCACACTTCTTTTACACAAGGATTGTGCTGGTTGCTGTGATCGTGTGAGCGTCCAGAGATGAGAGGAGTTACTGTATCAAAGCTGTCGAGCGCTCACCCAATCTAGTCTTTGCTTCATTAGCAAACTAATCATTTAAACTGGTTCCCTCCTGCTCCTCCCCCAGAAACAATCTGGTTTGGGTCAGCTCTTGTGTATTCTGGATACGCTCTGGCTATTACCACTGCTGAAAGCTTCAGATGTGTCGGAGCCCTACGGCGGTAGACGTCTAGTTTAATTTCCCCGCTGGCCTAAATAGGGGCACAAATTCAACTAAAAATCACAAGCTGTTTTGCTGGCTCTCCTTTGTGGCTCATAATGAATCTAATGAATATAAAGAGACAGAAGGAACGGGAGGGAGAGCGGGATTCGTTTTGACCAGGCGGCGTGCGATTGTGACCAGCGACAATGGGACAATGACTAGGGGGTTTTGTCCCCTTAATTTAACTTTGTGTTCAGGTTTCATCACCGTTGTCCAATCGTAACAGTCATTCGGTGGTTAAGTGCTGACTCTGCTGGCGCTGACACCAGTGTTGGGCTAGTTACTCAAAGAATGTAATATATTACTCATTACTAGTTACTCCTTTCAAAAGTAATATTGTTACTTTACTTATTACTTTCTGGCAACAGTAATTAGTTACACTACTAGTTACATTACTTTTTCTTCACCCCCCAGAGAAGTTGTAACTGTGTCTCTTCCACATAAAATTCTTCTAGAATGTAACTAACAACATATTTCATTCTGCCTCATCATTTGACCAAAATCCACATTGGATCGCAGTCAGAAGTTAATACAAACACTCAATAGTGGTTGATAGTGACATTCAAGTAGAAGTGTTGTATTAATCTCATTAATTGTCATGTGTAGCTTGAAGCTTTCATTATGTATTTTATCAAATCACATAAGTTTGTAAGAAAGGGTTAGGGTTAGGTAGTTAGGTTATAATTAAAAGATTTGTAATTATATAATGTACCACATGCTGATCAGAGGGATGTAATGCCAGAGTAAAGTAAAGCCACAACTTACACAACAGTGCTCAGATCATCTTTTTTCCTAACAAAATCAATATAATGCAATATTTCTATCTGCTGAATGTAAGCTTTTCCATATTCCAAGCTTGCCTGCTGCGCTGGGGACATCACATGCATGTGCGAGTCGTGAAAATTATGAAAATAAATCTAGGAATTATTTGGTTGTTGGATTTTAAATCAGCGGGGTTGAGGCATCAAAAGTAACTAAGCTGTTTTGTGGATGGTAACTGTAATATTATTACTGAAATCTTATTAGTAATTAGTTACACTACTATAGTTACTGCAAAAAGGAATATTATTACAGTAACTAAGTTACTAGTAACTAGTTACTGCCCAACACTGGCTGACACAAAGCCACTTATGTATGCTATAAAAAAATTATATATAAAAAATATATAAATAAGGAAAAGATTATTAGAGTAAATTTTAACCAGAAAATACTGTTTTAGTTTTTCAAATTGTCACATTTAATTCAGTGTGTTACCACCGATTCTTTGCTAGGCAGTGTTGGGGAGTAACTACTTACATGTAATGGCTTTACATAACAAAATGAGGTTAGACTTTATTTTGAGGTGTCCTTGTTACAGTGTAATTATACATTTAAGTACTGAGTAATATTAATTAACTAAAATCAGTGTTGGGTAAGTTACTCTAAAAAAGTAATTAATTACTAGTTACTAGTTACATCTTCAACAGTGTAATTGGATTACTGTACAAATTACTCTCTCCAAAAAGTATTTAATTACTTATTACTAATTACTTTCTAAAACCTCGACAAGTTAATGATACAAGGATAGACATGAAACGGTTCTTTTAATTCTTTCAAGTAACTACATAAATTATTCTGGTCACTCTTTAGATTAGAGTCCAATTCTCATTAATTAGCTATTAACTATGACTTTTGCCTCAATATACTACTAATTACTGCTTATTAATACTTAGTAAAGTAGTTGTTAAAGGGTTAGTTCACCCAAAAATGAAAATTAGCCACAAATTACTCACCCTCAAGTCATCCTAGGTGTATATGACTTTCTTCTTTCAGACAAATCCAGTCGGAGTTATATTAAAAATTGTCTTTGATCTTTCAAGCTGTTTCATGGCACTCCGCGGGTGTTGCATGCATCAGTCCAAAAGAAGTTAAATAAAAAGCGCCCATCCATTAAAAAAAAGTGTCTCACACGGCTCCGGGGGGGTGAACAAAGGCCTCCTGTAGCGAATCGATGCGTTTTTGTAAGAAAAATATCCATATTCAAAATGTAATAATCACTTTAATGTAGCTTGCGCCAACTGCTGTACAAGGAAGCAGTTCCGGGCGGATGATGTATGAGTTCAGCGTTGCGCATAGAATTTGCGTTAGACGTGTCAGAGGTTTTGAATTCTAATCTGCCCTCACATAATAGTTTTCCCTTATTAAATTAAAAGATATTCATTAGTGATCGTATATATATCAGGAGCAGGGACACGTTTGTGTGTATTTTGTTTTGTGATTTAACCAGAATTAATAGATATGCAACGTCATTAATATATGATAGATTGAAGGACTCGTGTGTGAATTAGGAGCTAGAGAATGATCCATCATAATAACATCTCAATAAACATTCAGCATGATTTCAAAAACAACACATTCCAGCGCCAGGCCGCATTTTATTTAACAGAAATTAATGTCAGCTGGATATGTTTCATCTGCATTAGGTACGTCTGTGCCACGAGATGTTTCAAAAAAAGTGGTGGGGACACCCCACCCATTCATAAATTACGCCTATGAATTAAAATAATAAATATTTAAATAAATATTTTTATATAAAATTATACAATGGTATTTTTGTGCATTTTTCATAGTAATAAACTTAAACTTCTATAACTATATTTGTTTCACTTTTGAAACTTTTTTCACTTGTGCTCTAAAGCATTCAATATTTACCAGAGTTTAGGTTGGTAATGTCATTTTCAGGTCTGTGCTCAAAAACTGCTCAAAAACAGATAATAAATGGATCATAACTATTCCATAAGTATAATTTAGTAGCATAAAATTCCCTTAAAAATACAAAATATTCATTAAAAAACATTATAAGACATAAATACATAATTTTATTGAGAAAAAAAAACATGCGAACAACACCAGAGAGTTAAATAGGCTTATCTGAAACATTCTTGGTCTTATTATAAATTTTTCATTAGTGCAATTTATTTACATATGTATTATTCCAAAAAGAAAAAAGTCAGAAAGAGAAGGAAAAATGGGTTTAGAGTCTTATAATATATAATGCATGTAATTTTACAAATTGCAAATGCTAGGTTGTTATGGCATTACTAGGCAGTTGCTAGGGCCTTTCTAGAATATTGCACAACACAAGACCAAATTATAGTTTTGTTAATGTTTTGTTTTAGATTTTATTTTTATATTGTTTTGGTAGTTTTGTTGATTTTTGTCATTTTTATTAGTTTTTATTTTAAATATGTCTGTATAATTTATGTCTGCATAAATAACTTTTAGATTTTAGTTTATTTATCTTTATTTTATTGCCTCATCTTAAACTAAACAAAAATGAGAAGTTGCATTGTCAACGTGATTAAAATAAGTTTATTTTTATTTCTTTCATTTTAGTTTATCTTTATTTTATTGTAAGTAATAAATTTTTGATGGTTTTAGTTCATTTTTTGGTTAACAGTAATAATCCACATCAGTAAATGCAAGCTGCTTTTTTCCATTTCTTGAACTTATTTCATCCTCATCCATGAGAGAAATTCGCATATACCGTAGTATGTTTTACTTCAGCATTTCGTCATAAGCATCCAGGTATCATTTTCTATCTTTTTTTCCCCCTCTGTTTAATTCTATATACATTGTTCAGGTTTAATCGGCATCTAATTTGTGTTATCAGCTTACAGGGCAGTAAGTAATAATTTGCATGGCTGCCTTGAGCAAAAATGCTTCCATAAGCAGCCCATAGAATAGACCCAGGAATGGATAATCCTGCATATTGGTTATGCCCCGATGATCAATGCCACAAATAAAAAAGAGGCAAAAAACTTTGGTGGAAGATTGAAAGATTGCTAAAGCCGTCCCTGCAGCCGAGCGAAACCCAGAGAAAGCACAGAAAACACAGATATGAAAATATCTCATCTGCTGTAGATCTTATCCTCAATAGAAATATGACATTATTGCGCAGCGTCTTTGTTGTTGATGTGTTTTCTTCACTTTTTAATGCTAAACTCGACTCGCAACCCGTGTGTGCATGTTTAGCTTGTGTCTATCAAACTTTATAAAACATGAAAAGCATAAAAATACATAAACACAAATATTGCATGCATTTTTAAATGTTAATATCAACATTTCTCTCCCGTCTTAGATGAAGGTTTATCACTGAGCGTGTCGCAGTGCATTCTGGGATTGCCTTCTGTGCAAAGGATTCATGCAGTACTGCCTTGGATTTTGACCAAAATGAGGTTTGTTACCTTTTAGACGAGTTTCCACATCAGGCTCACTTGGTTTTAACCAAAGCCCATATATTCCCTCTTTAATTTGACAACACTTTTACTTGAGAAGTAAATTAATCTTGTTTTTCTCTGTTGGGAGTTTGTCTCCGAAGATTACAGTGAAAAATATTGGGTGTAGGGTTTACTTTCAAACAGTTTTCACTCAGAAATTGCAAGTAAATTTAGAAATGTAGTAGATTTATCAATTAATTAAAAAGAAACGGCAAGGAACACGTTGAATTAAACTTGAAAAAAAGTGTGAAACAGTGTTATTTTAGTATCATTGAGATACTGTTATAGCTTTTATTTTATTTTTAGTTAAAGTTTTAGTAATGTTTTTGTGTGTTTTTGTCATTTTAAATAGTTCTTGTTTTTTTATATGCCTATATAGTTTTTATTAATTTTTTATTTCAGTTATTTAGTACATTAACCAGTATTCAGTTTCACAGCCAAGGCTTAAGCTAGTCCCAGACTAAAATGCATGTTTGAGCTGTCTCAACTGAAAATATCTTGCTCTGACATATCTTAAAATATGTCAGTGTCATTGTTCTGTGTCAAGATGCACACCTGTAATGTTTTCTTCTAAGGCATTTTTGTAAAAGTTGCTTAAATGTCTTAATTGAACTAAGGTCTAGTCCTGGCTTAAGCTAAGCCCTGTTTGTGAAACCGGGCCTAAGTTTAATAAAAAGTTTTCTATTTTATTTTATATAGTTATTGTTTTTTATGGTTTTAGTTTTCATTTCAGTTTTAGTTTTGAAATAACCTTGGACTGAAATAGTATTTGCGTACACAAAAAAAAATTTTTTTTTAATTTACAACTTAAAATAAATATAATTTTTTACAGTGTAGGTGTTTGCATTTTACTGTATTCAGTAAATCAGACTGCAATATAATAGCATAATGATATCATGATGTGCATTATAAAAAGTGGCAACATGCTAATCTAATCTGCACTGTAAAAAATGATTTTTGAAGCTGTAAATAAATCTTATTGAGTACATTTGGAGTAAGTTTTACAAGAAAATACAGTTTCACATTTAATTCAGTGTTACTTGCTTATTTGTAGATATTTGTGAAATGTACAAGTAATTTCTGAGTGAAAATTGTTTAAATCCATGTAATTGTTTTTATTGCTTTAACCTAATATTCTCATGATGAATTATTCATGTTGATCAGGTAATTTTCACATAGTTTAGGTTGCATATCAAAAAATATTTAAATGCATGTATTTTTGAATAGCTAATGCGTTACCCCCAACACTGATAGCCTCTATAGTGCACCCTTGAGTTTCTAAGTGTTTAATTCCCAGTAGTATTGTTGGATTTGAGCTTTAAGCTGTGTAAATGTAGCCGGCTGATCTCCTGTGCTGTGTGTGTGTTTGCAGCTGAAATGTATGCAGGTATTCAAAGCGGCGGATGCTGCAGCAGCTCGGTTAGCGGTCTGGAGCCCTATCTCTGGCTCCGGCCGGTGATAACAGCCTCCTGCGGTTTGGAGGTCAGTGCGATTACTTGAAGCTGTCGGCTGTACGCCGCGGAAGCTATCTGGACCGATAACCTTGTGACACGAGGAACACTACAAATCCTCTTAAGACACAACCAAGGGTCGCTGCTCTCGGCATTATCACAGACGGCTGTTCAACACGCTGCTAAGAACCACTAGTCCTTGTAAGGGAACAACGGAGCAGCGGCTGCTCTTCAGATGTTCCAGTGCAGGACAATGAGCTGAAGCACGGAGGACAGAAAGAGCAAAACACACAAGTGCACTAACTCTGTTTACAGCTGCATTATCATATACAGTGGAGTTCAGTAGTGCAAGAATTGTTTTCGTAATCAGTATTTTGTCTTGTTTTTCAGTATAACTATATAAAAATCCTTAAAACAATATCAGATTACTTGAGATGGAAATCTGTTTTCAGAGAATATATATATATATATATATATATATACACACACACACACATACATACATACATATGTATGTATATGTAACTGGCTTAAAAATAAAATATAAAAATATAACAAAAAAATTAAATATGTAAATCATTTTTTGATGTTTTAGGTAATGTTTTCAGAGAGTATATATATATATTAATTAATCTTGATATATATAATTATATATATGATTAATCTTGAATTAAGCTCTTTTTTATTACCGAATTGGCATAGTATTTCTTATTTTAAGAATAAATCTTACAAAAAATGACAATTACATATATATATTTTTTTTATTATTTCAAGGTTCATACATACAAAGAGAGAAGAGAGAGAGAGAGAGAGAATGTTTTCAAAGAAAATATTCAATTTATTAAGAGTAAATCTGAAATATTCTTTTCAAAACAACTTATCATTTAATAAACC
>NW_015537984.1:117307-119181 GCF_001515605.1 Sinocyclocheilus anshuiensis | reverse complement strand
AAAAAAAAAAAAAATATATATATATATATATATATATAATAAATCATAAAAAGTTGTTTTAAAAAAATTATATTTAAGATGTACTCTTTTAAAAATATTTATTTAATCCCTCACTTGTTTAACAGTGGTCTCAGACTTTTGGTCTCCTCTGTATTTAATGGTATTCATATATTTAGTAACTTACATTCTGGCAGAAGGCAAACAGTGACAGTACACCTGTCAGATAAAGGATTTTGATACGCTTTCTTCGTATTGTAAAGCGAGGATGGGGATTTTAACACATACTGTTGCTGAAAGCCGGCAGCTCGTCCTCACGCTGGATATTTGAAGATGCACAAACAAACAAAGTGCTTTCAACACCAAACCTGCAAAAGCAGTCCAATCAATTATTCTTATAAATAAAAGATTTAAAGTGGGCTGTCTCTAAAGATTGAAGATTGACTAAAGCGTTAAAGATTTTACTCCGTGTCATGCTGATTGGAATTGCAAGCTTTGTAATTCATAGTGTTGTGTCTGATGAGAAATCCCTTGCACTTGCTGAAATCATTGTTGATTCAGTTATGATATCAATAAGAAAATTGCTGAAATCATTGTTGATTCATTTATGATATCAATAAGAAAATAATTAATAACCATGCTTTAGGGTGGCGACAGCTCCTGTCACTTAATCAATGCAAACAAATCACATGCGGCATGTGCTGATTATCTGAGCGAGGCTGAATATTAATGTCTCCATGTAAGTCTATGAACGGCCCGCATACATTACCTGAGTTAAAGAGAAAAAATAATCACCTCTTCAGCAGATAAAGTTGTTGTTTCAGAGATTATCTACAAATACTTTTTTGCTGATGTAATGTGCTTTATAGGTTTATTATATATATTTCAATTATTATTTTTTATTTAATATTTAATTATTATTTTACAATTATTTATTGTAATAATAATAATATAATATAACTAATAATAATACAATAATTAGTAATACTTATTATATATTTTAATTATTAATGTTTCATTGTTTATCTACATTTCAAATACTTTTTGTTATATAAAATTATAAAAAAACAATAATGTTTTTTTATTATTAATGTAATGTAAATGTCATGTAATTAATAATAGTAATAATAATACAATTAATAATATATTTTGAATCTTAATTTAAAGTGATTAATGTTGTAATATTTATAAAATGTCTGTCTATACACACACACACACACACACATTATTAATTATATGTATCTAGTTAAGATATATAAAGAAGTTCTTGCATGGTGCATAACATTCAACTATATTTTATTTGCATTTTTTTCTCAAGATTTTGCAATCAGGGCGGTTGCATGTTACATTTTATTTATAGAATAATTTTAATGCCATGTTATTGTCTCTGTATTTACTAGTATATTTATATACTTATTATTATTAATTCATCAAGTGACCTAATTTAACACCTGTATTTAATTCAACTAAATAATTATTTTAATGAATGAATTAAAACAGTTCAATTAGTAATTACATTTTTAATTAATAATAAAATAGTAATTTTAAAATAGTAATAGTAATATTACATATTTAAAACCATTTAAGATAAAAAATATTAATATTTGATTAAAATATATTTTTTGTTGAATGATTATTAATTATATTTTAATAATTATTAATAATAAAACGAATAATATTTTTAATTATGAATATTTGATTTAATTAATATTTAATTATTAATTTCAAATTAATATTGTTTTAATTCATAATTATAAAAGTGTGTGTATATGTATATAAATAGAGATATAAAAAAGAGAGATATTATAAAAATGTTTTATGCTGGCCATATGTATACATATATATATATATATATATATATAGTAATAAATGTTTTT
>NW_015537984.1:99640-117173 GCF_001515605.1 Sinocyclocheilus anshuiensis | reverse complement strand
TTAAGAATTAAGAAATAAGGTATAAGATGTACTCTAATATATATATATATATATATATATATATATAGTAATAAATGTTTTTTTCTCATGACTTATTGCTTTAATAAATGCATATTTTGCAGTAAAAATAGGATTTTTTGCAACCTACAGCTTTACCTGTTTTAATAACAAAGTGTGATTTTGCCTTTTGAAATCTGGCGAGTCTGGCACAGCAAACGACCCTCAAATTAGCCCGACTAAAAAATACTCCGGAGACCTTTTTATTGGTGAGGTAATGGCATTTGGGAAGAGCCAGATTCCTGGTTTCATTATTTGATAAGAATGCACTTAATGAAAATATCAGCCGGAGGCAATACACGCTTACACTTTATTTCAAAGTCCTCGAAGGCCAGAAAGACAGGAGAAGAGAGTGCGACAGCGTTAGCATACCGCTAGCGTTCATTAAAGAAAACCTGAAACAGCAGACGACTTAATAGATGTCATTTCAAGTGGGGCCAACAGAAGGAACGTCTCCAGCTCTCGACTCCAATCATCTGCTCTGTTCTTCTAGCAGCTGAATGAAAAGAGTCTGTGAGAAAAGACATTGTCAAAGGCTTTGTTTCAAAACCTAGTAAGCATTGCATTTCTGTCCAGTCACTTATGAGGATCCGTGTCATAGGATGCTGCTTCTGAAGGCAGGCGTCAATGTAGGGATTGAAACGGGGCCGATCTCACAACATGATGCTGATATTCATATATAGATATTGAAAATTCACTGTTGGGTTCCATCGGTTTTGCTCTGTTCGTTTAGAGGTTTTACAGGAAGTACTTCCTGTTGAATTGTTGCTAATTGTTTCTGAGTGTGCATTTAAATAGCAAAAGCAGAATCAGGTTTGAATCAAAGAGCTACTGTGATTTACTTACACAACTCTCTGAGAACTTGATTCTGATTGGTCAGTCTTTTCATTTATTTTTATTTTATTTTATTTTATTTTTTAAGGTTATATCTGACAATTTACCGAAGCCCTGAAATACATTTAACATTTTATTGAGTGCCTTTTTTTAGGACTACTTTCTATATTGTGTTTTTCTGCTCTTTTCTTCTTTTCAATGTCTTTTTCAGCATTTTTTTTAAAAGGTTTTAATTTTATATATTTAATTATATTGGTTTTATTAATTTATTTATGAAATATATATCAAATTAATTTTTCCTTCAAACTACATTGGGGAAAATAAAATGTAAATTCCTTATTGTTTTCAGATTTTTCATTTTTCCTAATGAGGTTTGAGTGAAAAAGTATATAATTTTATATATATATTTATTAATTAATTAATTAATAAAAGTAAATATCTCATCATGCATGCTTTTCCTTTGAGAACAAATAAAATCGTTAAAAAAAATTTGGAAAATAAAAAATGGTAATAAAAAAATGAAAACAAAAAATACCAGAAAAACATTAATAACATTGTTTTCATGTTTTTATATGATCAGATATTATATATATATATAAGTGCTGTCAAACGATTAATCACGATTAATCACATCCAAAATAAATAAAAGTTTTTGTTTACATAATATATGTGTGTGTACTGTGTATATTTATATATGTATATATAAACACACACACATGCATAGATATGTTTAAGAAAAATATGTTATGTGTATATATTAAATATATTTATATATAATATAAATTTGAGTAATATAAATATATACATGTAAATATTTTCAAAATATATGCTGTATGTGTGTGTATTTATATATACATAATAAATATACACAGTACACACATAAATTATATAAACAAAAACTTTTATTTTAGATGCGATTATATATATATATATGAAGAGTTAATTTGCAAAAACAGATAACTCTGTTTTTAACAATTCTCAAAAATCATGGTTTTTCATTGTGCATACCAATTAATATCAATCAAACTGCAGTTGGATTATTTTGATTAAGTAAAAAAAAATAAAAAATACAGCTAACTAACACAATAAAACACAATAAAAACATGATAGCATAATAAAAAAACATGATTTTTGAAATATATATATTGGCCTATATATTATCATAATTTCCCTGAAAACATATCTGAAAAATAGAATGCTGAAAAAAAAAAAAAACAACATCAGACAATATGTTGCCCATTTTATGACAGGAAGAATGGAAAAAAAATTATATTTTAAAATTCTGTGATTGTGCAGACGCAGAGCAAAAGCTCATATTCATATCTGCCATCATGAATCTGCAGGGACTTTAAATGAAACCGTTGAAATGTGGGTGACATCTTCAAATCTTCTTTCTGTTTTGACCATAAACAACAGACTAGCAGACCGTCGTGAGCCACAGGTTTCTTGTGCATTTGAACATATAGCATACAATGTAAATCCTTCAGCAAATAGCCTATTTCTAACTTTATGAGAACATTAGTCAGGATGTTCATAATTCATATTTTGGGTTTGCAGAATAAAAATAAAAGATGGCAGAGCTTCATTTCTGAACGATTCCTTTAATTTTATAGCTCTGTACTCTTACTGTATGTCAGCTACTGACTCATTTGTGTCTGTTTTCACTTCTCTTCTAATGCATTTTAGGAGAAACACCTGAGACCTGCTTTAAAGACTCAATAAGCTGTGAAAGTAAGAGAAACTTCCTTTGGGTAAGTTTATTTGGCATTCATTCAACTCCACGCAGCTTCAGTACTGACTGATGTGAGATGACGATTGAATCAGGTGACTATAGGACACAGAAATCAGGTTCATTCTGCTTCTGTAAAATGCAACGTGTCAGTTTATCTCATGCGCTGTCTGTCTGTCTGTCTGTTTTATCGGATGCATCCTGGGATAGATAACCTGGCGTCTGTGCATGTGGTGTTAAAATATGATTACAGTCTCTGTGTGTGATTGTGTCATCTTACCATGCTCAGGTTTATTATTTTGTTTCGTATTTGTGTATAAACTCTGACACTTTCACTGTTGTATGAAATGAAGCACTTTAAAGGAAATCCAATCCTCAGTGAGTGACACAAATATGATAGTGTAATAGCTGAAAACATTCATTTAAAGAGCTTCTTTTGTTTACAGAAACGCAGTTGTGGTTAATTAAGGTTTGTGTGGGACATATCAAAGGCCTCGCCCCTTATTTTTATTGATTTGCCACTTGCTGTTGCTTCTTATTAGGTGGAGGAACATTCTTATTCTAGAGAGAATTTGTTTCAACTGAGTATTAAATGATGCCAAAAATGTTTTGGTCCATTTTCCTTGAAGATGTTTTTTTTATTATTATAATTGTTCAAAATGTTTATATATATATATATATATATATTTTATTTTATTTTTTTTTATTATATGTTTTCTTTGTAATTTTTTCTTTGTAATTTTATTTTTAATTTTTATATTATTTCATTTTATGTTGTAGTTTTAAATTTTTTTTATTAATTTTTAAATAATTTTTATTATCTTAAATTTTTATTTTTTAATTTTTTTATTTATTTTATGATTGTATATATAATGTAAAAGGAAACATGAAATAAAAATAAAAAAGAAACATAAAAATGTACAAAATAAAATGAAATCATATAAAAATTTAAAATAATCGAATACACTAGCATATAAATGGGCTCAAAGCTACAAAACTCTAAAAGTCACACATTTTATTTCATTTATTTTATTTAATTACTTTTGTATGAATTTATTCTTGTGTTGTTGTTTTATTATTTTTATAGATTTTTTATTTTACTCTATTTTTTTACTTTATCTGTGTTAAAAATGTATTGTGCGAGTACACTAGCATATAAATGAGCTTAAGCCTACAAGACTCCAAAAGCCACAAAAGTCCAAAAGTTTTGATTTCACGGCGCTTTTAATTATGTCGCATCATAAAGGCAATGTAGTTTTAAATTTTTTTTATTAATTTTTAAATAATTTTTATTATCTTAAATTTTTATTTTTTAATTTTTTTATTTATTTTATGATTGTATATATAATGTAAAAGGAAACATGAAATAAAAATAAAAAAGAAACATAAAAATGTACAAAATAAAATGAAATCATATAAAAATTTAAAATAATCGAATACACTAGCATATAAATGGGCTCAAAGCTACAAAACTCTAAAAGTCACACATTTTATTTCATTTATTTTATTTAATTACTTTTGTATGAATTTATTCTTGTGTTGTTGTTTTATTATTTTTATAGATTTTTTATTTTACTCTATTTTTTTACTTTATCTGTGTTAAAAATGTATTGTGCGAGTACACTAGCATATAAATGAGCTTAAGCCTACATGACTCTAAAAGCCACAAAAGTCCAGTTTTGATTTCATGGTGCTTTTAATTATGTCGCATCATAAAGGCAAAAACTTCCAACTGAAAACGATTCATTTACAGCAGACAGGTCCATTTCTACAGCTTTGTGTACTTTGTATGTGGCCTGTTTAGGGTCCTGAAAAGCCAGGGGTCTGAATCTGAAGCCGCACAGGCTGGGATAATGTAGAGCTCGCTGCCACAAAAGCAGACGAATCGCCGCGCATTAAGACCGGCCGCACAAAGCACAACAATGGCGTGCATAAACACTATTTAGAGGCTTTGACGAGGCATTGAGGGGCTGGGCGTCAATGCAGCATTGCAGCTGAGTCGGCTCATTGTGGCGAGGTGAAAAGATGCCTAATGAACAGGAAGCCTTACTGACAGAAACCATACAACGGCCGCATTGTGGGCCTGCCATCGACCCTGTGGGTCCCTGCATTAGGAGAAATGATGAGAAAGTCACCCCCTTAACACACACAGACCCAAACCCGCGGGGGAAGGGCCCAAACAAGCCCCCGACTATCTGGGCTCGATAGTGGTTACATGCGGCTGCAGGGCTGGGCGATTTTTCCGATTTTACCGATTAATTCGAATTGAATGTTTTGCCACGATTTAATTTTTTTAGAAATCGAGGAATCGCGAAATATTACCAAATGTTAGAATACGAATGCGAATACCTTTATTGTCTCTCATTCCAAAAAAAAAGTGCACACACCTGCTTACATTCAAAAATTGCACAAATCCCGTAAAAACACAAGTGCAAATACTAAATAGGGCCTACACAAATCCCTTACTTCACATGTGTCCTGAGGCATTTAAAGCTTGTACAGCTATTGGATAAAAACTGTGTTTGAGTCTGTTTGTCCTTGTTTTAATGGCTCTGTACCGTCTGCCTGATGGTAACAGATTGAACAAAGAGTTAGAATTAGACACTTTGATAATATACCATAACAGTAAAGAGAAAAGAATGGACCCTTTTTACAAGACTGTGACCGCGTGTTTCAACGGTCATCAGCATCGTAAATCCTCCAAAGTTTTTTTAATTTTCGATTTTTTTAAAAATGTATGTAGGCTACATTTATAACGCTATACTTTGTATTATATCACCTTTGCATCAAATTAAAAAAAACTAGTTAACGCTAATGCGAGGGTGTTTCCCTCGCATTAGTGATATAATATGTACAGTATTAGACAAGTTTGTCCAAGATGTAGTTGTAGTTCATGCATCTTTTCTGCAAAGAACAAGTGATTTGTTTAACATTTACATCATGCTGACAACTTCATATGTGGTGCACTTGGAATAGAATTTTCTTTAACTAGAGGGTTAATAAAGAAAATGTTACTTGAATCATGTTTTAGTTATTATTATTATTATTGTTATTTCATTTATAGGCACCTTACATGACACTCAAGGACACCTTGCAACAAAACAATCAAGAGTAAACAAGAATAATCACTATTACAGCCTAACAGACCCAATACAAACAATCACATAAAAGCCTGCCTAAGGTCTTAAGGCGAGATTTAAAAACAATAAGACTTTCACTATTTCACACATCCTGTGGTAACGAATTCCATAAATAAGGAGCTGCATGACTAAAGGCTCGAGAGCCCATAGAAGTTGTGCGAATTCGAGGAAGATCAAGAGTGAGTACAGAAGATGATCTTAGAGTATGAGTAGGAGTGTAGATATGAAGGTCAGATGAGTAGGCAGGAGCAAGATTATTGAGTGCCTTATATGTAAGAAGTATTATATTATAAGTATTAATGCTGTCAAACTATTAATCGCATCCAAAATCAAAATTTTTGTTTACATAATATGTGTGTGTGTATTAAACACACACACATACAGCATATACTTTGGAAATATTTACATGTATATATTTATATTCATATAATTTATATCATGAATAAATATATTTAATATATAAACAACCTATTTTTCTGAAATATATACATGCATGTGTGTGTATTTATATATACATAATAAATATACACAGCACACACACATATATTATGTAAACAAACACTTTTATTTTGGATGCGATTAATCGCGATTAATCGTTTGACAGCACTAATTAGAAGTTATATTTTCAAGTTGACTAGTTAAAAAACGTAAATTAAAAAAAAAAAAAAAAAAACAGAGAATCGGTCAAATGTTCTGGAAAAATCAAGATTTACATTTTTTGCTATATCGCCCAGCCCTTCACGCGGCCCTTGAGGTCAATTTGGCGGAGAGCAAGAGAGACTCTGGCAGATTCACTTTTCTCTGCAATGAGGTTCAGATCGGTAACGAGCCGCTCTCGATAAAGGTGACATATCATGAAAATCTGACTTTTCCAAGTTTTAAGTGCTATAATCAGGTCCCCGGTGCATCTACCAACCAAGGAAACGTGAAAAAGATTAACCCAGTAACTTTGTTTTGGGAAGCCTTTTTCTGCAAGCGTCTGAGAAAACGAGCGCGTCTGATTTCGCTCCCTTGGTGACGTGGCAAAGGGATCTCATTATAATATTACCGCCCCTTAATCTGTAAGTTTACACCCACGGTGCCGTCATTTTGATTTCGCAAGTAACAACGGTGTACCAGCTCTAATGCCATGGCAAAAGTTTGAGCAAAACATGCTAACTGTTCTGTGTTTGGCTGCACAGACGAGCACAGAACATTATTTAGAGTCCCAGCCTCAGAGGAGACAACAGAGCAGTGGATTTATTGATTTATTTACTGTATATTGCTGCTGCCACACAGATCTAAAATAAACATGCAATTTATTTCCCAGCAGTTTACCTTCACAGACATAACCGACTGTTTTTTGTAACTCGTGTGTGTTTTTAACGTAAACGTGTGTGAATGAGAGCTTAGTTTAGTACTCTACTCACATGCTGTGACAGCCGCTTTCTGTCCATGTGCTTCGGATGTGTGCTCTCAGAAAACCATATATCAGAAGTTGAAACTAATATGGTTTAAACCGCATGATTTCAGTGCGATAAACATGATAATCAGAACCATAACAGATGTTTTCAGCAGGTACAAGATGTAATGGCACAGCTCTATTATGGAAAAGGGGGCGGGGAGCAGCAGCTCATTTGCATTTAAAGAAACAGGCCCGAAAAACAGGGTGTTTCTGCTTCCACTCAAAATAGGCATTTTCAGAATGATATAATAAATGATCTGTGGAGTATTTTGAGCTGAAACTTCACAGACCAGAGACTTATATTACACACTGAAAAAAGGGGCATAATATGTCTCCTTTAAGGCCCGTCGCTCGCGTACAATGCGAAGACATCACTGACGAGCGGCCTTCACCTCTGCTGTAAGACCGAGGTAACCTTATTTACTGATGAGTTGAGCCTCGGCCCATTGTCCCGTCCTTTCATTTGCAGCTTTGTGCTTGCGGCTGGCGAATCAAAGGCCATTTAGGCCGAGGTGATCGAGCATGCAGAGGATTTAGACTGAAAACATGCCACCGCTTTCCTATTTTCCCTCCAGCTTACAGCCAGCAACTCAGAGCGGAAAGTTTGGCCGACACTCTTCCCGCTCCGGCTCTCCCGCCGGCGGATTCGTTATCCTCGGTGTGCCGAACTGAACGCATACTGATGATGACGGTTTCAAAGACTGAGAAAATGTACTGTGGTAAACACTTTGATGGTGAAGATTAGTTCTTCGGTAACAAATAGGAGCGTATTGAAGATCATTTGTTGAATTTGATTAAAAAAATTAATAAAATAAATTCCAGATCTAGCAACATTAGACTATTTGTGGCATAATGTGGAAAAAAAAAGAAAATCATTTAGTATAGAACATAATTTAGACAGGTCTCACAGTATTTATTTATTTATTTATTTCCAACTCTATCAACAGTATTAAGTTGTGTATTTATTTATTTATTTATTTAAAATAAACAACATTTGTTTCATGTTGATTAAATGTATATAAAATAATTTAGACTTCTATTTATTTATTTAAGTCCAGCTCAACAGTATTTATTTATTTACTTAATTTTTTTTATTTATTTAAAATAAATCCAGCTCTATCAACAATATTTGTGGTATTATGACCACAGAAATTAATTAATTAATTAATTAATTTATTTATTTATTTATTTATTTATTTATTTATTTATTTATTTATCTATCTGTGTATTTATTTATTTTCTTTTTTAAATGTTGAATATTTATTTATTTATTGTTCATTTAAAATGTATCCACTCCAGCTTTGTCAACATATGTGGCGTTATGCCGATTACCACAGTAAATAATTTAGACTTGTCTCCCTTTATTTATTTATTTTTATTTTATTTTTAATTAAATCCAGCTCTATAAACAATATTTGTGGCATTATTACCACAGAAAATAATTTCTAATTTATTTATATTTTTATTTATTTATTTATGTTTATTTATTCTTTGAATAGTTGTATTCGTGTTTTTAATTATTTTTTATTTATTTCAAATGTATCCAGCTCTGTCAACATTTGTGGCATTATAACGATTACCACAGAAAATTATTTAGACTTGTCTCTTTTTGTTTTATTTTTTATTTTTTTTATTATATAAAAATAATTTTATAAATCAATTTTATTTATTAAGTGAATGTCTAAATGGTGTGTGTTGTAAACATTGTTTGTGTATGCTGTAATTTCTGTTCTAATGAAATTCAAGAGAAACATCTGAGAGTTACTTTAAAGTCTCTGAGAACTCCATTAAGTCTCCTGAGCTGTGAAAGAGCAACTTATATTCAGATTTTCCTCTGAGTGAGTTTGTGTGACTCTCCATTCAAATCCAACTTCAATACTGACTGATGTGAGGAACATTTTGTTCATTTCCCCATATGCTTCCATTGGATGTGCTCTACTGTGACTGACATTGTTGCTTTTTAAAAGAAAAAAACAACTGAAGGGCGAACCTAAATTATTTTCTGAGGTCATTGACATTATGCCGCAAACTCTGTCGATAGAGTTTAACCTGTATTGAATCCAAAAGATGCACATGTAATTTATACCAATAAGGAACTAATCAGAAAACTTTGTTGTGTAACAAAACGAGACATTTTTGGACTTTTGGCGGTGATTGAAGCGCAAAAACATGACAAATTGGACGAGTAACAGGCAGACTGTACTGGGAGGTTTTAAACTTGTGTTATTTATTGGACTTGACAAATGGTTTGGAGAATGGGCCTGTAAAAGGCTTCAGGAGAAGTCAGATACGCTGTTACCTCTCATTTTATGGATGAGGGAAAGTGCCAGGCGTCAGTCAATCTCATGGGATTTGCTCACGCAACTGCTGTCAGACGAACAAAACATCTATACTTGTTCACCAAAATTTGCACCATCAAGCGATTTATTTGAGAGAAGTTAATGCACAAAAAATGGGCCGAAAAGTAATTGTCTCGCCGCATACACACACAAATCTCACACAATGCCAAAGTGAATGGGCCGCTCCGTAAATCCAAACCGACTTGTATGATTGCATTTCAAATCCTGCTCATTTTGAGGCACAAAACAAATTTCAGTTTATCATGAATATTACGCTTGATTAAGCCTCTATCATATGTCTCTTAACATGCAGCCGACCTCTCCGGGAATTTATTCGTCATGTTTATTCATTGTGCTGACTTGTATATTTTTATATTTTCTCCCGATTAACTTCATTGTGAATCCGGCAGGTTTCTCGTTCTTGTGCATCAGCATTGCTATTGGCCTTCGCATCAGATAAGCATCCCTAATATGAGGAACGTGGAGAAGAGGAAAGTACTTGTATAATAATACTCTTTGTGCAAACTTTTGTGAAGCAGAGAGGTAGGATACATGATGACTGCGATGTAGATTGCTTCAGTATTCCCTATTGTGCAGCATTTTGTCTTTAAAACGCAGGTAAGTGTTATGTATTATAATGATTTTATGTTTTCCTGTGAACATATTGAATGCATTTGTCATTTTTGGGTACTTTCTTAAGGTTTTTATTTATTAATGTATTGGTAGAGCCAATAATTAAGAAATGGCGATTACTATTACTAGACATTTAATTTCATTTTATGACAAAAAAGACAATCAGTTACCGATATTTTTTATAGTGAGTTTCCAAAGAACTGGTGAATCTCTAAAGAACAGAACAAACAACATCACACTGCTGAAAGTTACAAGTATAGGTTTTTGTTATACTCTAGGTTTTTGATAATTCATTTATCGGTAGAGCCGATAAAAAATAGTAATACATATGTACTATATCAGCATATTTTGTGGCACTTATCATTTCAGACAGTTGATTTTGTTTTAAGACAAAAAGATATAACACAAGATAAAAAAAAAATCCCGATAATTGGTTACCGATATTTTACACTTTTTGAAAAATGCCGCCACCTGGTGAGTTTCTGAAGAACAGTACAACCAACATAACAGTGCTGAATGTTGCTACAGAAAACAACTGTTTACCGCTAAAGAAACATATTTAAAGTTCAGTTTTTGCATAAATTACTCAGCTTTTTATAGCTATTCCTTTTGCCAATAGCTATTACTTATCCTAACATTTAAGCTGTTAAACAATGTAATGCATTAAATAATAGATTTTATTGTTGAAATATTTGTTGCACATTATGTTTGTAATTGTTGTATTTTATTGTTTAATTGTTAATTTATTGTATTGTATTGTTAAATTGTTTTAACTGATAATCAATTATAATATTTTTTATAGACACTTTTCTGAAAAATGCTAGCACATGGTGGGTCTCACCCTGCTGTACATCACACAGAAAACAACTTATTTACAGGTAAAGTAACATTAAAATTACCTAGATTTTTTGCATGATTTACTCAGCTTTTTATAGCTATTCATTAAGTATTTTAAGCTGTTACACAGTATAATTCACTTAAAGAATATATTTCTTTGTTAAAATATTTATGTTGCAAATGTTGCGTGTTGTATTGCATTAAGTGTTTTTAACCAATAACCAGTTATCGATATTTTTATAGGCACTTTTGTTGAGAAATGCCACGACTTGAGTCTCTAAAGAACAGCAGAAACAACAGAATCCAACAAATATTTATAGGTAAAGTAACATATTTAAAGTATGTTTTGCATAAATTACTCAGTTTTTCATAGCTATTCAGCATTTTAAGCTGTTAAACAGTATAATGCATTTAAAGAATACAATTTATTAAAATATTTGTGGCAAATTATGATTTTAATTGTTGTATTATATTGGTTAATAGTTATTGTGTTGTGTTGTGTTTTATTATTTAAATTGCTTTAACCGATAATCGGTTACCACTGTTTTTATAGACACTTTTAAAAAATTACGCCACTTGGTGAGTCTCTGAAGAACAGCACAAACAACATCACACTGCTGTAGGTTACAACAGAAAACAGCTGTTTGCAGGTAATGTAACAAGAATTTTTTTTTGCATAAATTACTCATCTTTTTATAACTATGGCTTTTATAGCTTCATCAGGTATTTTAAGCTGTTAGACAATATAATGCATTTAAAGAATATATTTTATTGTTAAAACATTTATGTTCCAAATAGTTTTTCATTGTTGTACTGTATTGCTTAATTGTTTGAACTGATAACCAGTTACCGATATTTTTAAAGGCACTTTTTTGAGAAATGTCGCCACTTGTTGAGTCTGTGAAGAACATCATAAACAACTTCAACAGAAAACAAGTTTACAGGTAAAGTAACATATTTAAAGTATTTTTTGTATATATTATTCAGCTTTTTAGCTATTCAGCATAACTAGCTAAAAGCTGTTTACAGTATAATACATTTAAATAAAATATTTTATTTAAAAAATGCAAATTATGTTTTTAATTGTTTTTAAAGTATATATTTCTATTGGCCTGGATCAGATAAGTGTCCTGAGGAACTTGGAGAAGGGGAAAGTACTTGTGTAATAATACTCTTTGTGCAAACTTTAGTGCATTGGAGAGGAAGCGGGGAGGTAGCATACATGCTGACTGGGATGTAGATTGCTTCAGTATTCCCTATTGTGCAGTATGTCAGCTCTAAAATGCTGGTAAGTGCATTGGCTCCTTGTGCGGCCCGCGCTGCTACATCTGCCGCGGGCCGTCTGCTCACCGCGACGCTCCCCGAGCCCCTGGCCGCCTGCCCTGACACCCGACAAAAAGTAATCACAGATCACAGCATTTAATCACTGAAACAAGCACTCTGGAGAGGCGGCGTGTCAATATCCCAGTCTCTCATTATCTCTTTGGATTGCACATCCACACTGTCAGATGAACAGAGTGGAAAATTAAGATTAAAAATATGGTAATTTCATTTGAGCGCAGGCAAGCGCTCACTCCCACTGCCCCATTATGCTATTGATTACTCTCAATTCAATCTCTCCTTTCAATGTAAACTTTAATCTATTCGCCACCCAACAAGCCTCGCTCCCCCGGGGCTATTTTAGAGTAAGTAACCATTTAATATAATATCACTAGCGTTAATGAATTGTGTAAATCACTGCTCTTCAACGAGCTCTCGTTTCGAGAGCCAAGCGGTCCTTCCTTCTGTCAACTGCATTTAACAATAAGTGGTCGTAAATGTGGCTTTAAAAATGAACGCGGGTCAGACGTTTGATGATTGGCAGGATATTAATTGCGACAGGCTTGAAAATTAAGAGATCGTTATCAAGTTTTCATTCATAAATGAATCTCAGACATATGCTATGGAATCGCTTTTGTTTGCACATTGAATGAGAGAGATGAGCACAAAAGCAGGAATAATTATTATGAAAGAATAATGACTAGACTCCACGGCGCTTCTGAACATAAAACAATTACTTGCTTAGCAAAGGCTTAATAGGCTCTGAGAAAATATTGGATGTAAAGCGGGAGCTGTACAACTCCATCACGCCAGAGCATAATAACAAGTGTTACTGGTTACATAGAGAGGTTTACAGTTTTATAGTTATGTATGATAAAGATTGTTTTCCTGGGAACATGTTGTTTCTCATTGAACACAATGTCATATTTGGGTGCTATTCTTTGGGTTTTTATATATTCATTTATCTATAAAGCCGATATTTAAAAAATGTTAATAAATAGTAGTGGTCTACCGATATATCGGCCGATATTTGGCATTTTTCAATTATCGGCATGGAAACAATTGTGTTTACAATTGTTTTTACGGGTAAAGTAAAGCCGGGCTCACACTACGACACTACACTACAACATGTGAATAAGGAGCAAAAAGGTGATTATATATCAGTTTACATCAAAAGATAATACAGACAACTGTCAGTCCGCTATCAGATGAGCTGATTGAATATTTGAGACAGGACTGACGAGTACAGAGTGCTGCCTCTGAGCGTCTCTGTATTAATAAGTGATGACCGGAGCATCTGGAGCAGGAGTGAGCTCATTTAAAACAGGCAGAGATACAGAAAGAGAGAGGAGAGAGACTAACAATGATAAGAGCAGAGCAGAACAATGTGTGTGCTAATACACCAGAGAGAGAGAGTGAGCTGATATAATGCTGCGGCTTACAGCTGCTGACTGCTGGAAATAGTTTTTTTCTTCGCCTCTCCATACCAATTTCTAGCTGTGGCGAATGAGAATCAGTTGAGCTGATAAATTTGTGTCAGGGACAGAAAAGAAATCGAATGATGGACATTTTTTTAGTTCCTCCACAAAGCCCTGTTTGAAGTGGTATCACTGTATCTGGGCTTTCTGACAGATGCACATAAGAATCGAACTGAACAATGTATATTTCCCAGCTCTGCTTATCGCGAGAGCGGCTGAAGGGGGAATACATCATAAATGAATTAAAAATATATATGTATATATGTTTTAAGCACGAGCGCCGTTACAATAATCCCCATAGAAACTTTATCTTGAAAGCAGACAAAGTTAAACCACAGGATTCCCAAATGGATCATAAGCAAAATGAGCTTCCAAGGCGTCGATTTTAAAAATAAAAATCCATTTTATAGGCTGGAAAGTAGATTTTAACAACGATAAAAAAACTGATAACTGATGTATAAGAATAAATTAGCATAAAATTCTCATTTTGCTTTATGTTTCTGAATCTCTGATTGGACGAGATCTAAACTGCGGATCTTCTGTATGAAGAACTCATGAGTGTGAATTTATTCATCAAAGCACAACTTCAAAATAATGAGTTCAGTAAAGAAAAGGGCAAAGAAAACTAGTTCAACTGGTGGGTCGTGACCCCAAAAATTGCTGGGAAAGAACAATGCAAATAATAAAATGTAACTAATCATAACATTTTGAGTAGTTAGGACAGCAAAATATTAACTTTATGAAGACACATTATAAAACGCTTTTAATTTCTTTTGTTGTTGCGTGTCCAGTCGAACTGTGCAGTATTTTGGGTCAAATGCATTGCACTGAATGCACTGTTTCTAAAGATGTAAATCATCTTAGTTTTGTCTTAATATTACATTAAAGTGAACTTTAATATGAGTGGATGTTCATTGTTGTCATGTATCCAGCTGCTGTACTTCCGCAATAAAAAAACTGACAATTTATTCCGAAATATTACAGGAATTTATTTGTTTCTTTCTTTCTCTAATTTAAGTGCATGTTTTCCTACAATTATCAATTGTTTAAATTGTTAACAGTTTTTATTTTTTTGTGTTCTCAATATCACTTTCCATCCTGTTAGTATTTTGTAGGATCCATTTAACTAACAAAAGCCAGTTCCTGAATGACATCGTCCTGCAGGAAGTGACATCATTTTGGAGGGAAAACAGCAGTACGAATATCAGTAAGTAATGGATTTGATGAATTCCATTAGGTTTTTTGTGATGTTGGTTTAAAGAAATAGTTCACCCACAAATGAAAACGTGCTCACCCTCAGACCATCCAAGATGTAGATGAGTTTGTTTCTTCATCAGATTTGGAGAAATGTAACATTGCATCACTTGCTCACCAATGGATGCTCTGCAGTGAATGGGTTCCGTCAGAATGAGAGTCCAAACAGCTGATAAAAACATCACAATTGATCCACACAAATCAAGTCCATCAGTTAACATCTTAGGAAGTGAAAAGCTACATGTTTATAAGGAGTTTAACTTTAAACTACCACTTCTGGCTAAAATATGTGTTCATAATCCATAATAACGCTTCCTCCAGTGAAAAAGTCCATCTCCTGTTGTCTCTCACATCAAAATCCAGCCACATATTTGTTTAGAGCTGTTTTGGACTGATTTGGATTGTAAATGGTGCTTGATCTGTGCAGATTTCTCTCCTGATTCAGACCAGACCACTTTTTCACTGGAGGAAGTGTTATTATGGATTATGGACTCATATTTTGACCAGAAGTGATGATTTGAAATTAAAAATGAAGTTTTAAATGGATTTGTTTCTTACAAACACCCAACTTTTGTCTTCTCCAGATGTTAAATGATGGACTGGAGTGGTGTGGATTACTTGTTGATTATTGTGATGTTTTTATCAGCTGTTTGGACTCTCATTCTGACGGCACCCATTCACTGCATAGCATCCATTGGTGAGCAAGTGATGCAATTCTACATTTCACCAAATATGATGAACAAACAAACTCATCCTAATCTTGGATGGCCTGAGGCTGAGTAAATGTTTAGCAAATTTTCATTTTTGGGTGAACTATTCCTGATAGAATAAAAAGAAAGTTGCAGCAGAAGAAGCGATGAAAACTATTCATATTTTTTATTTCCTTTCCCAATCTCCATCTTCAAGGTCTGTTGCTAATTAAAAAAGAAGAATACATCTAAATATCTTCCAGTTATATTCTCTCTCGTGCAGCAGAGTCTGTTATTTTGAGGTAGTTTGTAAACTAGGTTGGCATCCACTAGGACGTTTTTTTGGATCTCTCACTAATTTATTATTTATTCATCAGGGAGTGTTGGTGATTTTGGCTTCTCATCTTTCTTTTATTGGCAGTAAGGGGGCGTTTGACACCAGTGTAGGTGAAGAACTCTCCCCGCTGTGCTCCATTTGGTGCCGTCCTTCACCTCGGCCACTGACCGGACGGCCAACAACCCGCATGGCTCCTCACAGACGGCCAACAAATGCTGCCACAAATGGATCTAATTGGCACCTCTGCATGCCCCGTCCAGAGGAGGGCAGAGATCAGGTGGGCAGACGCGGGACAGAGAGAAACAGGAGCAAAGTTTGGATACACACACATTTTACAGTATCTGTTAAAGTCACTTTTTTTTTTTTACAGTAAAAATATGATGGCAACATTTTGGGCTTTACAGGGCTGTACTTAAATTTACGGTTAAAAAAACAATGTATTTCCTTAAAAGTGATTGCCTACAAGTTTGTTTTGCTATTCGGCCCGAATCAGTTTTCTAAAGCGTTTTTGAAAAATCGCTTACCCCACCTTTAACTGATTTACACTGCAAAATGTTTTTCTTACTCAATATTTTTGTCTTGTTTTCCAGTAGAAATATCTAAACATTCCTAAATCAAGATACAAAATAACTTTAATTTTAAAATTTACATTTCTTTTTTTTTTTTTAAGAGTCAAATGCAAAATTCTTACATTTTTAAAATTTAGGTTAATGTATGTTTTGGATGCCATTCATTCAAAAATTCCTAAGTGGGTGTGAAAGTTGTACAAAGGCATACAGCTCTTATTTAGTTTAGTTCTCTTCTTTTTTTCTACACTGTAAAAATTAAATCATATTTTTATATGATTTGAAAAAACAGCAGCTGTGGTTGTTAGAACTTTACCGTGAAAAGTAGTAAAAGTAGTAAAGTAGCAACATTTTAGCTTTTACTGGACTGAACTTAAATTTACAGTAAAGAAACTATGTATTACTTTAAATGATATGTTTCACTGCAAAAAAAATTATTACTCAGTATTTTTGTCGTTTTCCAGCACAAATATATAAACACTATTAAAGGGGTGGTTCACTGGGTTTTTTCTAGGCTTGATTGGTGCAGTCTAACACGTGTTAATGCTTAGTTAAAAAAAAAACGCATTCTTTTTCACATAATTTACCTTTATTCCATACTGCTCTGTCCCTTCTCTGAGAAACGCGCTGATCATTTCCTGCTTTTATGAAGCCCCGCCCTCAGAAATAGGGGATGGGCTCTGATTGGTTAGCTAGCCCAGTGTGTTGTGATTGGCTAAACCGTCTCTAGTGCGCATCTAAAGGTCCCGCCCCTCACCTCAGCGGCATGTGCTCCGGTTGTATTGTAAACTACAGCATCGTTAATATAGCTTATTAGTTTGAGCCAGATAGAGACGCAGAGGATATTATTGAAGAGGATCGTGCAGAACCTGTGCA
>NW_015537984.1:90622-99453 GCF_001515605.1 Sinocyclocheilus anshuiensis | reverse complement strand
TGTTTAACGCTTCTCATAGCTATGTGAAAATAAGTGTATAATTGGAACAGTTCATTGTTGGAGCTGAGCTGAATGAGAGAGAGAGAGAGAGAGATGCAGAGCGTGTGCAGAGCAGGGGGACGCGAGGAACAGTATTGAGAACCGCTGCTTTAGAACATTAATTTTGAAACTTGTGAATCCATTAGAATCATTAGAACAGGGGTTTTCAACCTTTTAGGACATGCGCCCCCCAAGTTTGTCTAATTTCACACACGCCCGGAGTCAGATTGCCCCCTAGTGGATGGCTAAAGATTTGCTAACTCATATTCATAAATCCTCAAGGGAATGTCTCTGAATTAACTGATGCTCGCGCCCCCCTTGACAGGTGCTGGCGCCCCCCTGGTGCCCCACAGGTTGAAAACCCCTGCATTAGAAGACAGAATCGCGATTCATATATGAATAGATTTTTACGTGCACCTCTAGTTTTCTCTTCCTCTTCTCTAAAGCAGCACAGCATGACCTCGCCCCCTTTGCTGCCTTTTCCCGAGGGCGGGGTTTATCTGGGTTTGTAATGTCACGAACCCGGGAAGTACCTCGTTGTAGTCCCTACTAGCCGTTTTTGTAGGCATTAAACTGCCAGAATTTTAAAAGACGATATTTCCGTTTGCATTGAACTTTCAGCTTTGTAACTTTGCAGATATTGTTTATGCTCAAGCAGCAACATTACACACTAACTAACGTTAAAAAAGTGAAATCGCAATCAACCACCCCTTTAAATCAAGATACATTTACTATAAATGCAAAATGACTTTACATTTTTATTTTTAAAGTTACATCTCATTTTTTGAAAGTGTCAAATGCAAAATCATTATTTTTTGTTTATTTTGGTTAATACATTTTTCTAAAATCAAGATGCATTTAATTAAGAAGCAAAATATATCCTGTTTTCTGAAAAAAAAGCACATTTTATTTCTAAAGTTACATTTTGAATTTTTTTAAAGAAGTGTCAAAGGCAAAATGCTTACATTTTTAGAATATTGTTTAATATGTTTTTTGGATGCAATTCATCTGACCGGGTGTAAAAGTCGTTCTTTTTCAACACTGTAAAAAAAATAATTATCTGCTAAATTTACGGCAAAAAAAAAAAGGCAGCTGTGGTTGCCAGAATTTTACTGTAAAAATACAGAAGCTTTTACAGGACTGAACATTAAATTTACAGTAAAAACTATTTGCTACATTAACTGATAGAATGTTACACTGCAAAAAAAAAAAAAGGTTTTCTTACTCAATATTTTTCAATTATAAATTCATGATATGGATGTATCTTGATCCAAATCAAGATACATTTACTTGAGAAACAAAATGACCTAATGATATCAAGCCTTGTCTTCTGAAAAATTTATCAAAAGGAAAAGCGCACATTTTATTTTTAAAGTTACATTTAATTTATTTTTTTATTTTTTTTAATGTGTCAAATTGAAAAATCTTACATTTTGATTTGGTTGGTATATTTTTTTGATTGCAATTCATCCAAAGAAATCTTGACCGGTTGTGAAAGCGGTACTTTACCGTGAAAATATGACAGCAACATTTGAGGTTTTATGAGATGGTAAAAAAAAAATACAAAATATGTATTTCCTTAACTGGTATACTGTTACACTGCAAACATCTATTTTTTACTCAAAATTTGTATCTAAAGAGTATTCATATTAAGTGCGTTTATGCTTAAAACAATAAAAAGTCCTTTCAGTGAGGTAAGAAAAAGAATCCTGTTTATTTTTAGTATAAATGTACAGAGTTTTGACCCTTGTTTTCAGAGAAGAAGATTTAATATCTTTAATCATTTTGCATCTCAAGCAAATGCATCTTGATTTCATAATGTTTAGATATTTGTACTGGAAAACAAAGACAAAATAGTGAGTAATAAAATAATTTTGCCGTGTAATATTACACTGGCAGTGCATGTATTCAGTATTCATACATAATAATCAGAATACATTGGACTTTCCTCCACTTTCCCTTCATTGCCTACATCAGTATGTGTCTGTTCTTGCCATCCAGAGCTACTTAAAGAACACTAGTGACCCTGCTTATGTGTCTTACATTAAAGCACAATGTAATACTGATGGTAGACTTAATGGATGAATACTTTTCTAAAGTAATTGTTTATAGGGTCTTGAGTGCTGTGACATTTTCCACTGCAAATGCTGATATGATTCTTGATCAGTATTTAAGACCGTGTCATCTTCCCAAGTTGCTGAAATGGTGTTCTCCAGTGGCTGTGTAAACCACATAGTGTGAGTGTGAACTGTTAGTGTGAACTGTCTCACAGAAATGTCGTGATCAATAATCCTCCACACAGCTGGAAATAGTTTAATCAATGAGTACAAGATGAGCGGTCAGCGACTAGAAACTTTAGTGTCAAGTCATACAGAAATCACTGGTCATTATGCCTCTGATTAGCATTAAAGGGGTCATATGATGCGATTTCAATTTTTTGGAGTGTTACAAGCTCTTGGTGCATAAAGAAGATCTGTAAAGTTGCAAAGACTAAAGTCTCAAATCCAAAGAGATATTCTTTATAAAAGTTAAGAGTCAACCACGCCCTCCTAAAACGGCTCGTTCTAACACGCCCCCACATGTCTACATCACTATGTGGGAAGATTTGCATAACGCCGCCCAAATGTTCACGCAAAGAAAGAAGGCGTAACTTTTATTCTCGCTGTAGTATTGTTGTTGCCGCCGCCATGTCGTGAAGGTGCTGTGTGTTTCATTGTGAAAGCGAAGCTACTTTGTTTGGCCTTTCAAAAGAGGACACGACTAGAAACCAGTGGTTAAGTTGTCTTTACAACACTGTTCCAGAACAGTTCAACCTACAGTATGTGGAAAATAATGTGTTTTTTGAACCTTAAACTGCATAAACACATTTCATTACACCAAATACACAAAATAATGTTCTTTTTAGCAACATCATATGACCCCTTTAGAGGAACAGCCAACATGCTTTAAAGGTGAAGTGTGTAATATTTTCAGTATTGAAATAAAATAAAATAATAAGATTAATAAGGTAAAATAAAAAAAATTAAATAAAAAGTTAACAGCTCCCTGAAAGTCAACATTTTATTTCTGTAATTGTACTTTAAATACAGCACCATTTTATAAAATAAATAATTAAAGTGAAAAGAAGCAAAATAAAACAAAAATAGAATAAAATACACATTTCACCTCCGTCTTGTTCCAGCAAGCAGCTCAATGGAAGTCAACATTTTACTTCTGTAATCATACTTAAAATACAGCACATTTTATAAAATAAAAGCAAACGAAAGTAAAATAAAAGAATAAAATTAAAATACACATTTTTAAATCTTGTTCCAGTCAACAGCTCCATGATAGTCAACATTGCATTTCTGTAATTGAAAAATGATTCATTGAATTTACTATCTTTTTTTAAGGTAAGTGGTTGCAATCAATTTATTCTAGCTACATTTAAATAAACAAATTAATTGACTAACTTTCAACATTCTTTTTAAATGTAGCTGAAATAAATTGTTTGCAACCACTTACCTACAATCATTTTTTTCAGTGCAGCATTTTACAAAATGAAGCAAAATAGAAATAAAATAACGTATAATAAAGTAAAATAAGATAAGATAAATATTTTACCTTTAAAATGTCATCTTCCAGTCAACAGGTGCAATCATACTTTAAATACAGCGTAATTTTTTAGTAAGAATCTACTGTGTTACAATAATGAGAATCAAATTAAAATGTTTGGATATAGCCTATTAAAGTAACATGAATGTTGGTGGAAAATGTGTCAAAATGCTCGTAATGTCTTATTTTGTGGTTTGATTTTGGACGTGTTTTGGTGACACGCACCCAGTAGCAGCAATCAGTCACTGTGAGCTCAACACAAACGAACACACTGTTTCTGTGTGAATCCCCGTTTAATCATCTCTGCGTGACTGTCAGACCCCAGAATGTGTTTTTGACACCACATGCGTGTCACGTGCAGCACTTTAAGTGCTCTAAACTAAAAATGCAGACTGCTTTAAGTGAAAGGAAGAGTAAGCGCAGTGGTTTGACAGGCATGGAGGTATCAGCGCAGATCAGACCGCGTGGCTTTCCTGAAGCTGTGAAAGAGAGTTTGATCTCTTCAGCGCCGGCAGCACAGGTAGATCAAGGTCCGGGCGAGAGACGCCTTATAAAAGGATAAACAACATCCTTTATCACAATCCAAACAGCTCTCGCCAATGTGTGCTTTACTGGATGTGAGCTGGAAACTAGTTTAGAAAGACACAAACAGACGTGTGTGAATCTTGGAGAGGCGAGGGAGCGATTCAGGACAGATGCTTTGATATAATATAGGATAGATCACTTGTTGTTTTATTATTTGTATTTAATTATGAATTGTTTTAGATATTTTATATCATTTTTATTACTTATTTATTAACTATTTATTTATTTGTTTGTTAAATACATTATATATTAATTAATTTTACTATTATTTGCTATTTTTAATATTGCTTATATTATTTTTATTATTTACATGTTTTCTATAATTGATATGGATATGTATTGTTTATATAGTTTATTATTTTTTATTATTTTTATATTTTATTTTTATTATTTTATGTAGTTTATATTTTTAATAAAAGCAAATATACAAATAATAACAATTTATATAAACAATAAATCAACAATAAAAAATTATGTGTCTGTGTGTGTGTGTGTGTGTGTGTGTGTTGTGTATACACACACACACACACATAATTTTTTATTGTTGATAAAAACAATAAAAACTTTTATTGTACACACACTTATTGTATGTTTATTTCATGTCTATTTTCTATAATTGATGTCAATATTATGTATTATTGTTTATATCATTTATTTTTATTATTTATTTTATGTCATTTATACATTTTGTATTGATTATTTTTACATTTTTGTTTTTTATTTAATTATTTATTTTATGTAGTTTATATTTTTATCATATATATATATATACACACACACTCATATTTTAAAAGACATAAGTAAATATACAAATAATAAAAGTTAAACTAAAAATAACTAAACTAACTAAAAATAATTAATACATATTTATCTATATACTTATTATTGTTGTATGTTTATTTGCTAGCAAATCGGCACTTGATTTTGTGACATTATAAAGAAATTGCATGCTCATGCAAAACAATATTCAGGAAGCCTTTACAAAAAAAATGGCTCTTCAACCATATTTCTAAATTAATTACTTTTTTTTTTTTACATTTTTATAAGCCAAAATATGTGTAAATGCCCATGAGTGCAAGAGGATTTCATCAACATTTGTGCTTCTCTAGTGTATAATAGTGACACTAACACCATTAAACATACTGCAGTCAGATCATGTGGCTTCACAGCTGCAAATGAAAAGCATAAATCCACATTAAGCATGTTCAGGAAGGATAACCCGTTTTGATCCCAGTTTCTCCGAGTAATTATCCTGAGTTTAAAGCAATGAGATTTGGTCGGGCTGAGAGACATTAAGCCAGGATTCAGACTCTTATTAGCAGAGGAATCCCTGTTAAGGTAAGTTTCCCAGCTTTCCATTGGCTGATTATGTGCTTCAATAATTTGACGCCTGGTGTTTGCTCGGGTTTTCATTTTCACTTTTGCTGTCAATTCTCCACTCTCAATAGAACGTGAAATGGATTCTCTATTTACCGCTACACACTAATAGAACTTTATCATAATCAAATCTGGGAGGAATTGTGGAGAATAACGCGAGTCGCGGATTTCCGTACGGACTTCTGTATGGAATACATATCAGAATCTGAGCGTTTCTGCAGATCACAAAGCCTGGGAACAAACACCTTATATCCAGTTATTTTCCATTTGAAAGCCAGGGTGAATAGGTTTTTTTTATTATTATTGTTATTATATCACACAGCATGAGGAGAAAAGAAAAAGTTTCCAATGGAAGCCTGTTCTATTCATAAAAGTACATTTCATCTTAAAGGGAAAGTTCATAATTATTCTTTATATTATTGTGTTCTATTATTTTTTAGTATTTGTTATTTATTTTATATTGTTTTGTTTTACTGTTTACATACGTCTCATATAATTTATATTAATATTTATTATTTGTAATAGGTATTATTTTTTATATTATTATGATATTTATTTATTGTTATATTATTTGTTGTTATTGTTTTGTTTATGGTTTTTTTTGTATTTTTATTTAGTAAAAAATGTATATAATTTATATTTTATTTATAGAATGATGTATTACTTTATTATTTGTTATTATTTACTATTTTAACATTGTTTATTTTATTTTTATTATTTGTTTTATATAATTGAAATTATTATTTATTATTTTTATGTATGATTGTTTGTATAATTCATAATTTTTATTTTGTTTTCACTGTTGTTGTTTTTATTATTTCTATTATTTATTTCATTATTATTAACGCGAGTCGCGGATTTCCGTACGGACTTCTGTATGGAATACATATCAGAATCTGAGCGTTTCTGCAGATCACAAAGCCTGGGAACAAACACCTTATATCCAGTTATTTTCCATTTGAAAGCCAGGGTGAATAGGTTTTTTTTATTATTATTGTTATTATATCACACAGCATGAGGAGAAAAGAAAAAGTTTCCAATGGAAGCCTGTTCTATTCATAAAAGTACATTTCATCTTAAAGGGAAAGTTCATAATTATTCTTTATATTATTGTGTTCTATTATTTTTTAGTATTTGTTATTTATTTTATATTGTTTTGTTTTACTGTTTACATACATCTCATATAATTTATATTAATATTTATTATTTGTAATATTATTTTGATATTTATTTATTGTTATATTATTTGTTGTTATTGTTTTGTTTATGGTTTTTTTTGTATTTTTATTTAGTAAAAAATTTATATAATTTATATTTTATTTATAGAATGATGTATTACTTTATTATTTGTTATTATTTACTATTTTAACATTGTTTATTTTATTTTTATTATTTGTTTTATATAATTGAAATTATTATTTATTATTTTTATGTATGATTGTTTGTATAATTCATAATTTTTATTTTGTTTTCACTGTTGTTGTTTTTATTAAAGTTTTTGTTTACATAATATAAGTGTGTGTACTGTGTATTTTTATTATGTATATATAAATTCACACACATGCATGTATATTTTTAAGAAAATATGTTACATTTATATATTAAATATATTTATATATGATATAAATTATATGAATATAAATATATACATGTAAATATTTTCAAAATATATGATGTATGTGTGTGTATTTATATACACATAATAAATATACACAATACACACATATATTATGTAAACAAAAACTTTTTTGGATGCGATTAATCGTTTTGCAGAACTAATATTTTTATTTATTGTGTATTATTTATATAATTTAGATATTTATTTGTTATTATGTTATTTTGTTTATACTATTGTTTGTATTTTTCATATTTTTAAAAATAATTTGTGCTATTTTTTTATTTATTGTGTATTATTTACTTGCTCTCTTATTATTTCAAACCGTTTTTGTTCCACAGAAAATATAGCAGCATATGAATTTGGAGTAAATGTAAATGACCGAATTCACTTTATTCCTCTCAAAATATACGCTCAACCATCGCAGTCATCTATTATTGTTGAATTTATGTCTTAATGTCATTTTTCAGGCTACAACTGGAACAGAACCTGCATGTTTGCTGCTAACAGATCCCATCCTGATCTCTCATTCAGGGAACAATCACAGCTTTATACGGCAAAGAAACTTAATCTGCAAGAGCGTCGATACCAGAAACCCATCAAGGCCACGACAAAACCCCTAATGAACTTGTTTGGGAAAAATCAGGGCTGCAATCTCATCCGGAGAGCTATACAGGGCCCGATGGGAAGGCCTCGTAAAGCGGCTTTAGCGTGTTTTGGAAGAGGAGGGAAGGCAATAATCTCTCCAGACTGACAGGAGCTTCTCCTTTTCTCTGTTCTTTCTCTTTCTCGGAGACCCTTCAGGCTGGCATTTTCCTAATGCACTATCAGTTTCAACAAGCGGAAAAAAACTTTCAAGCGTCTCGGAGCATCCGTCTGTCTCGCTCGCTCGCTCGAGTTTTCCTAACCAGTTTACGTCGAGCCGGAGAAGGTGCGAAGGTTTTGGGTTTCGACTGCTAGCTCACCTGGAAGCGAGTCGCCTTCGTAAATAAGCAGATTTGTCATCTCGGCACTCAATGGGAGCCTGTGGTAATCTGAAAATGCCAGACGCGTTCGGATTACATCTCTCGCGAGATGAGAGTGAAAAGGATGCGGGCAGGAATCGTTATAGACGCCACTTTCTAACCATGATAATAGCTGTGACTCGACAAAACGCAGAAGTAGGTCTCAAAGTTGAACCGAGTTCCTGCGTCTCAAACAGTCTCTATTAACTCTCTGCATACAAAGTGAGAGGAGTTATATATTATTATATAGAGATTATATACCATTTATTTATTAATTTTTTACTCTTAAATTTTTATTTATTTTTTATGTATATAATCATTTTAAATTTATATAACAATTTATTGTTAGTATTATTTATATTATTTAAACAGTTATTTTTATATTGTTTATTATTTTGATTACTATTTCATGTTTATTATTTATTAGTTTTGTTTTTTATTTTATGTAATTGTAATATTTATTTTCTTATTATTATTTATATTGAGTAATTATTTATTATTTTATATTATTTGTTGTTATTTATTATTTTGATTGTCATTTTGTAATAATTTATATTTTTATTTATTTTTGTATTTATATATATATTTTTTTTTTATATTTTATATAATTTATATTC
>NW_015537984.1:84089-90546 GCF_001515605.1 Sinocyclocheilus anshuiensis | reverse complement strand
TATTTTATATAATTTATATTATTTATTATTTTAAATCATTACTTTTATTATTGTCAGCATTCTGGACTGTCTATGTTCTGTTTTTGTTCTAATGTTTTGTTCCCCTGTTTCTGTTCTAGTGTTCCCTTATTTGGTCTTGTTCCTGTCCTCGTTTAGTTTAATTAGTCATCCCATACACCTGTCTTCCCGATTATCCTGTGTATTTAGCCCCAGTCTGTCCAGTCTGTGCAGTCTGTGTTTGTCGGTTCTTACGTCATTGTGCTACGTGTGACTCCTGGCTATCCTGTGTTTCCTCCTGTGGATTATTAAAGACTGTTCTGTGTGAAATCCCTTGTTTCCTCATTCCTCGCTCCTCACAGTAGGCAACCGTGACAGAAGAACCGACAGATAAACAGTTTTTTTGGTGTATTTGCCCCGTTTTGTTTCCGTTTTTTCGTTCAGTGTTTTTTGTTGATGGTCCACGAGCGGATTTCACCACCTGTGTGGAGTGGATACTGGCGAGAAACGGATCCCCGCTCACCATCAGTTCTGAGGAGAATCTCGCCAGTACCGCTCCCGACCCAGAGCCCAGCCCACCATCTCCCCACGATGCGTAGCATCAGCCCGAGCCCACCGTTGACGGAGAGCCATTTCCCACCGCGATCAGCGAGCCAGCGGAAAGCCGAGCGACTGAGCAGAGGATCGCCCCAGACGTAGAGCTGAACCCGTCAGACCAGGTGCGAGAGCCAGCGACAATGCCCGTCACGAGGGAGAAAGCCGTGGACAGTGTGAGCGTGGCGAGGAGCTCCGCCCCCTGCACCGAGGCTGAGGGTGAGCTGAGTATGGCGCGGTGAATGTGCCACACCAAAGAGGAGAGGGCTCCAGTCCCCGAATCCAGTGCAGAGCACCCTCCAGTGCCCGCTCCTAGAAAGCGCCCGTCAGTGCCCACGCCTCGAAAGCACCCTCAAATGTCCGCTCCTCCAGAGCGCCATCCTGTTCTCGTGTTCAGCCTAGAGGGGGCTCCCGATCCAGAGTTTAGCCCTGAATGCCCGGAGGCTCACAAATGCCCGCCGTCCCACCCGCTCCTGCCTACTCCACCACTGTCATCTGGCAGCCCCTCTGCTCGCCCTCAGCCCACCATCATTACGGTGCGAGCTCCGCGGGTCTGCCATCCTCCAGCGTCACCATGGCTGGATAATCCCTCACCTCCAGCCTCCGAGGCCCGTAGACCCAGCGGCTCCACCTCGGTTCCTAGCTCCCTCGTCTCCACCGTCACCCATCGATCCACCAGCTCCACCGAGCTCCCTCGTCCCTCCGGCTCCGCCTTGATCGGGCGTCGACCCGCCATCGCCTCAGGACTTATTTATATAATATTATTTATATTATTATTTATTTTATATTTTACTTGTGTTACTATTTATTACTACTTGTATTATTTAGATATTTATTTTATATTATATATCGTTTTATTTTTTCCTCTTATTTATATTAATTATTTTATATTGTTTATTCTTGTTTTTTTTATTTTTATTTATAGAATTCTTATTTTAAATTTATATTTTTATTTATTATATATATTATCGTTTTGTTTTCCGTGCTTGAATTGGCTTTATTGTGGCCTTTGTATTGATCCATATTTTATTATTTTATTTTTTTTATCTTGGGTTAGTAATTATCTGGAAAAATAACCCAGAATCAGTGCTAAGTGTAAAATGTTAACCAAAACTGGCCTTAACCTGGGTTAAAAAGAAAACATTAACCCAGGGTTAAGTATAACCAGTTATAAGTCATAATATAAATGAGTAATATAAAATTAATAGTTGTCTAATTAATAATAAAAAAATGTAAATTTAAGTTTAAACTAGTATATAAATAAAAACAAATAATATAAATTATCTAAATAACTCTGTCTGCCGGCCCCCTCCCGGGTGTCCGTCCTCCTCCTGAGTTTCCTCCTTAGTTCCCACCCATTCCCCCCCTCTGTTGTTCTACGGTGTGAGGACGCACCTTCCGGGAAGGGGGTGATATGTCAGGATTCTGGACTGTCTGTGTTCTGTTTTGCCCCGTTTCTGTTCTAGTGTTCCCTTGTCATAATATAAATGAGTAATATAAAATTAATAGTTGTCTAATTAATAATAAAAAAATGTAAATTTAAGTTTAAACTAGTATATAAATAAAAACAAATAATATAAATTATCTAAATAATATAAATTGTATAAATTATTACATAAATAAAAATTTGATGAACAATATAAAATAATATAAATAACAGTAAAAAAAAAATGTTAATATAAATTATATTAAGTATAAATAATGAAAATAACATTATTTTACAGCATCAGTATATATATATTTAGCCAGTAACTGCATAGATAAATAAAACCCATGTGCGTACAAGCCCGCATTACCTCACATCTCGTTACCGATGCTGTAAAATAATGTTGTTTTCATTGTCTTTTCACCTCGTGTGAGTGTCGTAACTGTTAACACGACAGACTAAAACAGCATTAGCATTAGCGCTATCAGCTTCAATCATGCTCTGCCGCCTTTATCAATCACGTTCCACGTGGATGCGTTGAATTTCCCAGTTTCAGGCTGACATTGTGCGGCGAGCTAATCACACCACAAAAGAACGAGGAGTGACAGCTGAAATTAATTTCTAAATAATCTTTTACATCAGCATGTCACATCAAAAATGTAAATTGAGACTCTCCTTACTACAATCCATGCATGAAACCAGCATAAAACGGCATGAAGTGTTGAATAAGGAACTGGTATTATTCAAATGTGGCATTAGTCACGGTCAGTACCTTCAGCATCCGGGAAATAAACTGGTTTCCGGTTGAACGGAGTCCAGTCAAGATACTGGATGCAAAAAGTGCTTTGATACGCCGCTCGGTTTTCTCGTCTGGACGCTGCAAACGTTCATCCAAATGTATATGAAGAAAAAAAGAAGAGTATTTTTTAAAGATTACTAAACTATACTATAATAGTTTTTCACCTTTATTTTGGATTAGTTTTATTTTTATACTTTTAATTTTAGTTAACGTTTTAGAAATTTTTGCTGTCATTTTTATTAGTTTTTGTGTGTTTTTTAATATGTCTGTATTGTTTTTAGTTTATTATTTTTTTATTTAATTTTAGTTTGTCAACTTAGATTCAAATGTGTATGAAGTAAATGTAAAAAAATCGAAATAGTATATAAAACAAAGATACTAAACTAAACTTTTGTAGTTTTACTATTATTATTACTAAACGTTTTAGCAGTTTTGTTGTGTTTTGTCATTTTTATTAGTTTCTTCTTTCTTTCTTTTATTTCGTTATTTTAGATTGTCAAGTTAAACTAAATAAAAATAGAAATGTTGCCTTTGGCAGCTAGCTGAAATAAAATATGGTTTTTATATTTGATTTGATTTCAGCTATGATTTATTTTATTTCACTAGAGTTATTTTAGTATCAAGATACTATAATGGTTTTCACTTGTTTTGCATTAGTTTTTATTTTTTCATTTCATTTTAATTGTAAAGGTTTAGTAATTGTGTTGTTTTGTCATTTTTATTACTTTTTTAATATCTATATTGTTTTGTAATATATATTTTTATTTTACTTTGTTTGTAGTTTTTTTTTTTTGTTCAAGGTCAGCTAAACAAAAATAGAAATGTTGCTTTTATCTTGCGACCTTTTATCTCAAACTACTTTTTTTAAATATATATTTGAGATATAAGCACAGAATTATCAGGGGTTTTTTCTTGCCATTCCGGCTTTATTTGAAGTTTATATTTTGCAGTTTTGTCTTTTTTCTTGCGTTTTCAAGTTTAAATCTAAACAAATAATAATAATTCCCCCAAAAAATTCTAAAAGTATTTGTGAATTTTACATCAGCATGTCACATCAAAAATGTAAATTGAGACTCTCCTTACTACAATCCATGCATGAAACCAGCATAAAACGGCATGAAGTGTTGAATAAGGAACTGGTATTATTCAAATGTGGCATTAGTCACGGTCAGTACCTTCAGCATCCGGGAAATAAACTGGTTTCCGGTTGAACGGAGTCCAGTCAAGATACTGGATGCAAAAAGTGCTTTGATACGCCGCTCGGTTTTCTCGTCTGGACGCTGCAAACGTTCATCCAAATGTATATGAAGAAAAAAAGAAGAGTATTTTTTAAAGATTACTAAACTATACTATAATAGTTTTTCACCTTTATTTTGGATTAGTTTTATTTTTATACTTTTAATTTTAGTTAACGTTTTAGAAATTTTTGCTGTCATTTTTATTAGTTTTTGTGTGTTTTTTAATATGTCTGTATTGTTTTTAGTTTATTATTTTTTTATTTAATTTTAGTTTGTCAACTTAGATTCAAATGTGTATGAAGTAAATGTAAAAAAATCGAAATAGTATATAAAACAAAGATACTAAACTAAACTTTTGTAGTTTTACTATTATTATTACTAAACGTTTTAGCAGTTTTGTTGTGTTTTGTCATTTTTATTAGTTTCTTCTTTCTTTCTTTTATTTAGTTATTTTAGATTGTCAAGTTAAACTAAATAAAAATAGAAATGTTGCCTTTGGCAGCTAGCTGAAATAAAATATGGTTTTTATATTTGATTTGATTTCAGCTATGATTTATTTTATTTCACTAGAGTTATTTTAGTATCAAGATACTATAATGGTTTTCACTTGTTTTGCATTAGTTTTTATTTTTTCATTTCATTTTAATTGTAAAGGTTTAGTAATTGTGTTGTTTTGTCATTTTTATTACTTTTTTAATATCTATATTGTTTTGTAATATATATTTTTATTTTACTTTGTTTGTAGTTTTTTTTTTGTTCAAGGTCAGCTAAACAAAAATAGAAATGTTGCTTTTATCTTGCGACCTTTTATCTCAAACTACTTTTTTTAAATATATATTTGAGATATAAGCACAGAATTATCAGGGGTTTTTTCTTGCCATTCCGGCTTTATTTGAAGTTTATATTTTGCAGTTTTGTCTTTTTTCTTGCGTTTTCAAGTTTAAATCTAAACAAATAATAATAATTCCCCCAAAAAATTCTAAAAGTATTTGTGAATTTTTCATATATACAGTACATATAAATCTTTTTATAATAAAATAATTAAAAATACAATACATTTAGGAATAAAATGTGTTCAAATAATAGCATGATTAATAAATATATATATATATATATATATGAATATAATGTAAGGATATTACATTAATATTAAAAGGAAAAATATGGTAACATTTTATTTTAAGGTGTCCTTTTTATGCATTATTATGAATTATGCATAATTATATGCAAGTAACCCTAATTCTAACCTTAACCGTATAGTAAGTACATGTAGTTCATTAATATTACTCCGCACTTAAATGTAGACTCCTATGTAACAAGGACACCTTAAATTAAAGTGTAACCAAAAAGATTTTAATATATATCTTTATTTTTATACAATTCAAAAAAATATTACAATTAATGAATAAATGGATATATAAATTATTATTAAAATGATTGTTTTTATTTTGTAATTTATAATAAAACATGATACATAAAATATTTTTTCAATATTTTTTTTAATATACAGTTCTTATATACAGTATATAGAGATGATCTCAGTGCACAGAAATTTCTGTTTTCTATCCTTTAAGGCATGAAGTCAAGACTTTATTTATCAGCACATCGGTAGTAAAGTGTATGCAAACACACACCAATGCAAATGAAGGCAAATACATTCACTTCAGAGCTCTTAATTACATTATATGTATTCCATGAATCATAAATTGTATGTTCCAAGGGGGTTTAGTGGCAAAATAATAGCTTTCTTTAATAATTGATTTTCTGAGCACATATCAAATGGAAAATAATGACGTTACAGTGACCCCCAAAAAATTCTAAAAGTATTTGTGAATTTTTCATATATACAGTACATATAAATCTTTTTATAATAAAATAATTAAAAATACAATACATTTAGGAATAAAATGTGTTCAAATAATAGCAGATTGGAGTCAAAGGTTACGAGAAATATCAAGAATTCATTAATTTCGGTAAAAACGCCTGGCAACCGCAGCATATAATAAATAATATGTAAGTGAGAGCAATGGTAATCATTTTTGTATAATCTTATTTGTCTCTTTTCTATGTGCAGCAGTGACAGATAAAAACACCTCTCGAGTCACAGACGCCGCTTTAATAGTGCTGTTTCAATATGCGGATGCCATCATCAGTTAGCTGTCATATCTCACCTAAAAATGAAAGTTTTGTCATTGTTTATGCAGCCTGTTGTTATTGGACAGGGACTAGTGAGTCTGAGTTTGGCTGGTTAGTAGCTACACCATACTGTATGCAAAAAGTAACTTTCTTTATTTAAAAACTTCATCTTTTTTTGTATATATATACACAACAAAATAATACAAATGAAAAAATGAAATATAATAAAATAACACAAGATAAATTATATATATATATATATATATG
>NW_015537984.1:83031-83828 GCF_001515605.1 Sinocyclocheilus anshuiensis | reverse complement strand
TTATAATAAAAAACATTCTTATAATAAAAAAATATATATTTCAACAAGAATTTGTTTTATTATTCGTATTTTACTTTAATACATATTTCTATATAAATACTTTATTATAAAATGTTTATCATTATTACATTTTATAATAAAATTTATAAAAATATATATTAAAGTAAAATATGAATAATTTTTTTTAAATATATTTAATTTTATTATAAGAATGTTAAAGGTTAAAGGATAACTCGTTGCTGCTCTTAATTCCATTCACATTTCTGTACAACTGTATCATAGGACACCTGCAAGTTGTTCTGAAAATGAGGCTTCTGTTCTTTTATCATCATTTATAAAGTCTATTGTTGTTCGCTCATAATGAATCACTGACCGGAGTAAAAAGGGCCAAGAGTCAGTTTATTTGCATTAATGATTTTGCATCTTCCTATTGTAGCTCTGGCCCGATCCGTCCTTCTCAAGGAGGAGCAGGAAGATGCTCCAGACCCCGCTGGCATTTCTGCCTTTGTTTTAAAGTGTCGTGATCTCACAGCGTTGAGGAATATGCTGCGTTTAGACCAAACCTCGGCCTCGGAAACCCTTCACCTCTATGCTAATCAGCCAGAGCTCTTCAATAGCTCATATATATATAAGTACAATAATTTTACTATTTTATTATTCATTATATTTTATTGTGTGTGTGTGCATTTTAATATTTCATTTTAAATTTAAATATAAATAAATATCTAAAATATTGTGTTTAATATTTCAAATGATAATGAAATAATCAAATATAATAATAAAACAATACAATATTT
>NW_015537984.1:81501-81982 GCF_001515605.1 Sinocyclocheilus anshuiensis | reverse complement strand
GGGCCAAGAGTCAGTTTATTTGCATTAATGATTTTGCATCTTCCTATTGTAGCTCTGGCCCGATCCGTCCTTCTCAAGGAGGAGCAGGAAGATGCTCCAGACCCCGCTGGCATTTCTGCCTTTGTTTTAAAGTGTCGTGATCTCACAGCGTTGAGGAATATGCTGCGTTTAGACCAAACCTCGGCCTCGGAAACCCTTCACCTCTATGCTAATCAGCCAGAGCTCTTCAATAGCTCATCTGCATTACATCCTCTGCTTTTTTTCTAGCTCCAGAAGAGACTTCATTTTCAGTTTCATTTAAAAAACCTACCCATGGACTCCTGATGACACTCAACATGAAAATCTATTAACTGGTTAGCTGTAAGTTACCTTATCATACAGTGAAAAACTGATACTGCATTTTACAAGAGGATAATGCATGTAATTTTACTATAAAAAATTATAGATTGCTTTATAATTTACATCTGTCAAGGTGCATATA
>NW_015537984.1:80744-80969 GCF_001515605.1 Sinocyclocheilus anshuiensis | reverse complement strand
AAACAATACAATATTTTATTATTAATTATTATATTTTATTGTATGTCTATATATGTGTGTGTTTTATTATTTTTTATATATTTTTCATTTATAAATTGAAATATAAATAAATATATAAATATAAATGAATTATTAAAATATTAATTATAAAATAATATTATTCATTATTATCTCTCTCTCTCTCTCTCTCTCTCTCTCTCTCTCTCTCTCTCTCTGTGTGTGTGT
>NW_015537984.1:78053-80175 GCF_001515605.1 Sinocyclocheilus anshuiensis | reverse complement strand
TTGGTGTCTTTTTCACGAGTGATTCAATTTATACAAGTGAAGTTGGTTTCCTGAGGAACTTTCTCTGGGATTACTACAGATTTTTGTTTTAAAGTTGTACTGCCCCCTGGAGGAGTCAGATATTAATTATCAGTATCTGGTAAGGCTTCAATGTTTCATGTACTTGGCAAGAATTAAATATCGATGAAAATATTTGTGAAAGAGTGAGAAATGAAGGATGAGGCATGAGTGTTGAGGGGGAGATAGATAGAGAGGATCAGATGAGATAGTGGTATTTGCAGGTGGGTGATATTATTAGTCAGTCGTTGGCTTTATTTGCATTTTTCACAAAAGGGAAGTGAGTGTCTCTCTCTCTCTCTCTCTCTCTCTCTCTCTGTGTGTGTGTGTTTATTGTGTAATATATATTGCACTGATATTATTAAACAAATTTGTCATTTTATTTAACAGGATTTTTTTGAGAGACAAATCATGAAGCTGTCGTTTTCCCACCAAAATGATGTCACTTCCTGGAGGATCATTGTGATTCCAAGAGTTGAATATTTTATCCAGGATATGAATGCATCTATGATGTGGCTGTGTACAGTAGGAGTGAGCGGCTCTGGTTTCTTAGTCGGTTGGGGGAAGTCGTGGCCTAATGGTTAGAGAGTCGGACTCATAACCCAAAGGTTGTGGGTTCGAGTCTCGTACCGGCAGGGATTGTAGGTGGGGGGAGTGAATGTACAGCGCTCTCTACCACCTTCAATACCACGACTGAGGTGCCCTTGAGCAAGGCACCGAACCCCCAACTGCTCCCCAGGTGCCGCAGCATAAATGGCTGCCCACTGCTCCGGGTGTGTGTTCACGGTGTGTGTGTGTTCACTGCTGTGTGTGTGTGCACTTTGGATGGGTTAAATGCAGAGCACTAATTCCGAGTATGGGTCACCATACTTGGCCACATGTCACATGTCACGTCACTTTACGAACACTAGAGAGTGTGTTCAGTAACTCTAACTTACAAGAGCCCTTTAGATCACATTATGAGCCGATCAGAACCACACTACGCTACACTCACACAGTGACTCCACATTTTAAGGACAAAACAGCAGCACAGAGTCACGTGGATTGAGACGGCCTGATGGCTGAATATTCTGCAGCTTTAGAAGAAATTAGGAGAGGTTTTTATCCTAAAAATGACAGACAGTCTTTCAGGAAGTGTAAGAAGAGGAAGGTCGAGGTTAGCAGAAATGAAAATGTTGGATTTAACTCGGCTCTTTAATTGCAGACGTTATCGTCGTGATTCATGTCCACTCAGTTCATGTCATCAGATAAAGACTGTTAATTCATAACCTCTATGAATGTTCAATCAATGACACGTGAAGACTATTCACAATATTTAATTTAGATAGACTGAAATCCATCTCAGCGCTTAAACAATTAGCTAACGATTGGTTAAATTAAAGAGACGCAAATTAGGCTCATGGGATAAAGAATCAAAGGGCCTTTGATGGAGGAAAGAGGGAGGAATATTGCTGAATATCATTGATAAATCACACTTTCAAGCAATGTTATATTCCTCACTGTTTTGGATAAAAGTATTTTTATTTTAAATAAATATAAACTAGTGGTCAATAGTTTGGACACGTGTGCTTGTATTATTTTTTATTATTTTATATTTATATATTTTATATTATTTTCACATTTTAGTATAAGTATATATACTGTATACTTAATAATATACTAATAATATTAATTATTATTATTATTATTATTATAAAAAAATTAGTGTCCAAACTATTGTCTGCCAGTTTATAATTTAGTTACAGTAATCAAAATAAAATAAAACAAATAAAATGCAAATAAAATTACAGTTAAAAATTAGTTTATTAAATTAAAAATTAATATTAACACTAAAATAAAATGTAACACTAAACTATAATGAAATAAAATTTCAATTGCATCGCTTTTATACGAAAAATAGTATACATATAGGTCTATACATATGTGTGTGTACAATTAAAGGTGACATATCATGAAAATCTGACTTTTCCAAGTTTTAAGTGCTATAATCAGGTCCCCGGTGCATCTACCAACCAAGGAAACGTGAAAAAGATTAACCCAGTAACTTTGTTTTGGGAAGCCTTTT
>NW_015537984.1:61787-77909 GCF_001515605.1 Sinocyclocheilus anshuiensis | reverse complement strand
CAGAATGATATTATAAATGATCTGTGGAGTGTTTTGAGCTGAAACTTCACAGACACATTCTGGGGACACCAGAGACTTATATTACATATTGTAAAAAGGAGCATAATATGTCTCCTTTAAATGAAAACAGTTAAATAGTTCTTAAATATTAAAATTAATATATACAATTGTAAATATATGAAATTTAAAAATTTATATTAACAATTAATATATTAATTAATATAGTATTAATATATTAAATTTAAATTAATATATTAAGTTTTGATTAAATTGCTTTTATCCAACAATATAGTATCCATCCTTATTTTTCAATGCGGAAATAAGCCGTTTTCTCTGAATGTGTGAGACTTCCAGTTCATTAGCTGCTTTAGGGAAATAACCAGAAGAACAACAAAGTGCAGTAAAGGGTAAAACTGTTTGCACTACAAACCAGTGTGTTTATAAGTAAGATAATACGTTAAAATAATATGGTAAGACACAACAGTTTGCAATATCAAGCAGCTAAATTTGCTGTTTTGTGCAAAGAGTAGCTGGAGGCTAGTGTGTGTGTGTGTGTGTGTGTGTGTGAATACACATATATAAAAGCACAATCTATACAACACACTTTTATATTAATCTACATATTTGTTTTTTATCATAACCTTGTTAAATCCGACATTTCAAAGCAAAATTAGATATTCTCTGGGAATAAATGTAGAACGGGACTTAAATGTATCCATCAAGAATTGATTGGTTAATGAAAAACGGGCATTACTTACTGGAATGTTGAAAAATCACCGGATTGGTTGGTGACCTCATCTGGAAAAGAAAGGGGCGGGGAAAGTTTTTATATTTTGAAGAAGAAATATGAAGCTTTCCTCCTTGAAAAAACATGCATGGTTGAATCATACAGAGATTATCATGGGTTCGATTCCCAGGAAATGCATGCGTGTTGAATTTAAACCTTGAATGGCTTTGGATAAAAACATCCTGCCAAATGCATAAATGCAAATGAATCACAATAATACCCGGAGCATGAATTAAGAAAATAAATGATCAATGTTGAAAGTGTCTCCTGAGAAAAAAAATCTCAGATTTGCCAAATGAACTCAAACATTTCTCATCAAATTCCCTAAATCTTTAAGCTCTGCATTCCAACCGTGCGTCAACAATTGTCTCATTGGCGTCTATTTTTATGTCTCCTCAGGAATCCACATCTGAGACAAAGTAGATAATGAAACATAACTGAGACCTTCGCTCCGAGCAATACGCCGTTCCTCTGGGAAGCAGCAACAATCACTATCAATACGACACACAAACATCCCAATTAACATGAATTTTCCTAACTGGTTTGGACATCAAAGACTCGATACTATCACTGGGACAAAATAAAGCACTTAGGGTCAGCGGTGATGCAAAGTGTCTTTTTTCCCTTCAATGGCTCGCTATCGCATGCCTCCAGTAGCTTTCTTTTCTTACAGAGGAGCAATTAGAGATAATGCTTTATTTAAACTGTGTATATACAAAGCTTTTATCCTCTTGTTAATGTGGCGGCCCTAAAGAGGGGCGTCTGGACGGCTGAATGTGAGGACGAGGCGAGGAGGGGTCGAATTAGAGCTTATCGCAGTCATCTGCATGGAGCGCGGGAGGGTTTGGCCCGATCCTGAGCAGATAACGAGGGAAGAAGGCTGTACGGAGCACATCAAACTGGACGCTGGCGACTGGCGGACCCAGAGGACTGGAGAAGCCCAGCCGTCCCACCCAAAATGAGTGTTTGTACTCGCATGACCCGGCGAGAGATCGCTTCACGACAAACAAACACGCGCTTTGTCTGAAGGAGGACAGGTTTACATGGAAAAGTGCTGAAGAGTAAACCATACTGACGGATCTCAGTCTGTAACACTGACAGAACAGAATGACCAATCAAAGTCCTGAGTTTGAACATTCCCAGCTTTTATTAAATATAACATCAGTAGAATCTTTAGATTGCACTATTATTAAAGAAATACAAAAAAAAGTTTTATAGATCTTAAAAATATAAAAACTTGCCCCACCCCTTTCTTTTTCAGATGAAGTCACCAACCAATCCGGTGATTTTTCAACAGTCCAGTAAGCAATGACCACTTTTCATTAACCAATCAACTCCTGATGGATACATTTAAGTCATGTTCTACATTTATTCTCAGTAAATATCTCGTTTTGCTCTGAAATTTGTCCGATCAGTATTTCATATTGACATAAAGCTTGTCAATTCCTGTTAAGTAGCAGGTAAGCAGGTTATGATAAAAAAAAAAAGTCTGCATTGTATACTGTAGTTCTTGTTTTAGTAAACTTAGCGTTGTATAATATTGTTGTCTCTATGATGAAATTATGAATATATATATATATACAGTGGGTACGGAAAGTATTCAGACCCCCTTAAATTTTTCACTCTTTGTTATATTGCAGCCATTTGCTAAAATCATTTAAGTTCATTTTTTTTCCTCATTAATGTACACACAGCACCCCATATTGACAGAAAAACACAGAATTGTTGACATTTTTGCAGATTTGTTAAAAAAGAACAACTGAAATATCACATGGTCCTAAGTATTCAGACCCTTTGCTGTGACACTCATATATTTAACTCAGGTGCTGTCCATTTCTTCTGATCATCCTTGAGATGGTTCTACACCTTCATTTGAGTCCAGCTGTGTTTGATTATACTGATTGGACTTGATTAGGAAAGGCACACACCTGTCTATATAAGACCTTAAAAAAAATTAACTTAAATGATTTTAGCAAATGGCTGCAATATAACAAAGAGTGAAAAATTTAAGGGGGTCTGAATACCTTCCGTACCCACTGTGTATATATATATATATATAGCCCCTTCTGGAGCATCAGTGAGCGTTTGAAGCTTCTGTAATAGTTGCATATGAGTCCCTCAGTTGTCCTCGGTGTAAAAAGATGCATCTCAAAATCATACAGTCATTGTTGGAAAGGGTTCAAATATACAAAAATGCTGCAAAATCAAAGAATTTGTGGGACCTGACAGATTTTTCTGAAGAACAGCAGGCAGTTTAATTGTTCGGGACAAACAAGGGACTCATGAACAACTATCACTAAACAAAAAAAACACAGCTGTGGATCATTCAGTTGACAACACAGTAGTAAAAATCATTTTTATAAATTCAGCTATTATTTTCTGTTGTGCACTATATGTAAACATCTTTTATGTGAAATATCTTATTCAGGCCAGTACTAAATAAGCAATAACATGCATTTTGTATGATCCCTCTTATTTTGGTAAAATAATTAACATTTTGCAGATATATATACAGTAAACATACACACACGTATGCGACCTGTGCTGTATGAGGGGCCGTACAAGCCATAATTCATTCTCTCACTCTCACACACATACATTCTCCTTACACATACACACATTTCTGCTTTCACACACATACATTCTCCTTTCACATAAATACATTTCTACATTTTTTTGGTATCCATTACTTCCTGTTTAAGCAGGAAGTCACTCTCAGACCATGAAATACATGTGCAAGACGTGTGCTCAGCTCTTCCTCACAATTTTACAATGATGCTATTCAAAATCATCCTGTTTTCTTTTCAAGTGCATATTTTAAAATATCATTATGTAACCTACATGTTCTACAGATCTGTGTGCAAGTGTTATGATACTGATTTTGATCGTATTGACAGGGCTCAACGCTAAGGACATTTTCTACTGGCCTGGTTTGGCCAGTGGTTCCAATTTTTTACTTGCCCTGGCAACATTTTCACAGGCCTTGCCACAATCAATCAATCAAATCAATAAATAAGATTTATTGTTTTCATTGTTGACTGTAACATTGTATTGTAATAAATGATAACCATTTTGCACAAATAGGTACAATAGTTCAAAGATAAAACTGAAATGAACCATGCTTTTTCAGGTCTTTCAGGTAGGTCTAACTCTATTCCAGTTAAGGATGCACTGATCAGGATTTTTCATGACCGATTCCAATTGCCGATTTTGTTTTTTATTTATTTATAATCTGAAGAAGCTTCTTTCGCCTCCAAGAACCTTTTGTGAAACAGAAAGGTTCTTCAGATGTTAAAGGTTCTTTATGGAACCATTTAGACAAAAAAGTTCTTCTATGGCATCGCGAAGCACCTTTATTTTTAAGAGTGTAGCTTGTAGTATCTTTGAAATAAATTTCAAATGTAGTGAAGTTAAAGTCATAAGTTCCCAGAAAAATTAATACTCAAGTAAAGTACCGATACTCAAAAAGTGTACTTAAGTACAATACTTAAGTAAATGTACTTAGTTACTGTCCGCCTCTGATTATATGTATGTCTGCAGTATGACTGTATCTGTATGCAGCGCTGCGCTTATTAACACTCCTTTAATATGTATTTAACGAAGGTAAAAGGAAAAAGAAAATTCCATCGAAACTTTTCTGAAGACAGTAAATATATCCATATTAACCCCCACCCTAATTCCATAATTATGGTTTTCTTTCAGTATTTCGAGCATCGCAAACAATTAATTTGTTCTGTCTGGTACAGTATTTTCTCTGCTTGTGCTTTGTGTCCGTCTTCAGTGCATCTGTCTTAAAGATAATATATCATGATGATCACTACGTTTGTGTTACCGAATTGCATCCTGTCAGGAATAACCTGCCGGCACTGTTTTTAACCTGGTCATTTTTGATTACTGTCAGTTATGCTGGCGTTGCCAGATATTGAAAAACAAAACAAAACAATCTAAAAATAAATAAACCGCAATGAGTCCAAATCTTGAGTTATGGAAATAATATAAAGATATCGCTGTCCCTAACTTGCAACCTCCCACTTTATTCACTTCCTAAATTAAGTGGAGAAAAAAAAATCCATAGATGCTTATAATACGTGTATCTGGCAACACGACTGAGGCTGAGCATATATATATGTATGTGAAAGAAGAATGTATGCGTGTGAGAGTAGAAATGTATGCATGTGTACGGAGAATGTAAGTGTGTGAGAGTGCCAGAATGAATTATGGCTTGTACGGCCCCTCATAGTGCTGGCAAAACACACACACACACACACACACACATATATATATATATATATATATATATATGTATGTATATATGTGTGTGTGTGTGTGTGTGTGTTTATGTATATACATACGTATATACACATACATACATATGTTTTTATATTTAATTGCTTTATTAATTATGTTAAAGTTGAGAGTTGTTTATTTTTATTTAGGATTTTATTTTTCGCATTTTAACTTTCCTAATTTCTAATTTGCCCTGAAATACATTGGATTGTAGAAACAAACTAGCTTTTCCTAATGACTTTAAGCAAAAGTCTGTGTTTCCTCTGTTTAATCTCACAACTGAAGCATCTCATTTGTGATTGTTCAGGTCATCAAACATCAACATTTCCCCAGGATTTCTGCTGCTGCCACTTGTAAGGTTGTGCTTCTGGTGGGAAAGGTGGAAACAATACAAAAGCCTGTCTTTGTGGGTAAATCTCTGGTGAATTGTCCTTAAAGCTCAAGCGTTAGCAGTACAGAATGAGATGCGGGGGTCAAACCCAATAACCAGCTCACTCCCCTCTTTGTTCAAAGCAGCGACCCCATCCTTTTCTGTTGTGTTTGTGGCTTTTATTTTGGGCTCTAAACACCCAGATGCCAGAGCTTTTCTTTCAGGGAATAACTATGGACATCCTTGTCTTTTTTCCCCCCTTTTTCACTTCATGAAGCCTCAGTCAATGTGTCATTGTGTTTGCTCAGAAGGACCTGACATACACTTTGGTGGTCTTGGTCACTGTCTACATTGGTGGCTGGAGTAGTCCGCGGATTACGCTTTTGTGTGTTGTGAAAAGGTAAGAGAAGTCACTTATTTGAGCTCAGTGAAGCTGCTCAGTATAGAAATAAGAGACAGGCTTTTGAAATGGCCCTTTCCGATAAATCACAAGCATCCTCTCGCAGACATCGCCTGATACATGCACACAAACACATGCAAACTTCACGTGCATTTACAGAGAGTGTGCTAAGAACAAACTAAGCATGATGACTGATCATCAGCCACAGCAGAGCATTTCATAATTGTTGTGATGTGTGCTGCCCCCTGTAGGGCATCCGCTCTCGCATTTGTGCACAAAAAAGACAAATCAGAAATCTCTCAAATAAACACCAATGAAATTAAAAAGGCAGCAAATAGAGACTTTGGTTTTTAATCATTTATTTAGAAAGGCTCTCAGAACAACTCTAAAGTAATTATAAAACATGATTTGAAAGGCAGTGCACATTATGCATTGTAACTGGAAATGGCATGTTTGTCTGGACATCAGGTTCATTTCTCAATTGTTTCTCTTAGAAAGCAATGAGAGTAAATTGAGAAGTGAATCCTGATAAAAAAATATCCTATATATCTTGCATAGGTCTCCTTGTGAGAGTTACTGTACATCAGACTTATACTCTTATTGTTTGACAGTAATTCATTTATGTTTGTCTGTTTACTACCGATCAAAAGTTTGGAATAATTATGATATTTATTTATTTTTTTTAATGTTTTTGAAAGAAGTCTCATCTGCTCACCAAGGCTGCATTTTTTGATCCACAGTAAAGTAAAAACAGTAAAATTGTTTAATTATAAAATTAATACAATTTAAAATAGCTGTTTTTAGTGTGAATATATTGTAATATGTAATTTATTTCCGTGATCAAAGCTGAATTTCAGCATCATTACTCCAGTCTTCAGTGTCACATGATCTTCAGAAATCACTCTAATATGCTGGTTTGCTGCTCAAGAAACATTTCTGATTATTAGCAGTTGTGCTGCTTCATATTTTTGTGGAAAATACAATATTACGTTTTTTATTTTTTAATTAAAGGGGTCATATGATGCGATTTCAAGTTTTCCTTTCTCTTTGGAGTGTTACAAGCTGTTCGTGAATAGATAAGATCCCTGAAGTTGCAAAGACTAAAGTCTCAAAACCAAAGAGATAAAAAACCTTGGGAGAAACCAGGCTCAGTCGGGGGGCCAGTTCTCCTCTGGCCAGACGAACCAGCAGGTTGTTCCATGCTGCAGCAAAGTCAGATTGTGCAGAGGACTCATCTGGTTCCTGCATTATGGTTAATGCAGCCTTGGTGAGCATGAGAAGATTCTTTTCTTGTTAGTATGTAACAGATCATCATATGACGGTGGCTTCTGATGGCTTAGCTCATGAATATTAATTAGGTTATCAACTGACATTTTAACATCAGTGATCTATTTATGTATTTATTTATTTTGCTAATTGCAGGTCAACACTGAATTCTTTCCCACTGAAGCATCCTGAAGGTGGGTATGTTTTATTTTGGGTGTTTTTTCTTCAATGAACAAGGGTCAGAAATTAACTTTTCCATTAAGGGACCATATTTGGCACCGTAAGTGCTTTTCCTGTATCTTTGTACAGGCAGTTTTTACAAGTACTCCATTAAATGTGTCTGTGTTGTTGTTTTTACGTGAAATATTTAAATGCAATCAATAAATTCAGTCAGATTGTCAGGATACTGTAGTCCGTTACCACTAAAACATGATCAACATCAACAAAAGCCTTCTTTACATGCAGAGGTGGCACTGAAGCTGTTCATTTACACTCACAGACTGTTTAATGCTGCTCAAAGGTGGCATACATGTATTTACACAACAATTGTGTAATTTTATAAGAGTCATTTAATAATAGTAAATAGCCTACATAAAGTAAATATAAATGATACAATTAAAAAATCACTCAGTGAAAAGTTTCTAATTGCCTCTGATTGGCCATTGCATTCATGTGCTTAACAGATATGTGTGTGATTGGTTCTAATACTCAACACTAAAAAAAAACAATGCATAAAAGGAAATCGTCGATGAAACGTGAGCAGGTATAAATGTAATGCTGCATTCAACATGTTTTATTTATTTTCCTGTTTCACCTTAATTGCATCGTATTTGTTACAGTTTGTGCAGGAGCATTTTTTGCCCACATATCTTGAATTTGGTGGGCATTTCGTTCATTTTGGTGCCCCAAGCCCCCACTAATTTTCAATCTTAGGATGAACTATTTTAAAATAATTTTGATTAAAGCAACAGTTTTTCATTTTCCCCTCTATATTAACTCTATCCCTGCTGAAGACATTTTCATAAAGTTGTGGAGACAGAAACATGTCCTCACTGTAATGACGTCTCTGTACTGAAGCACAAAGCTTCTGTCAGGTAACAATGATCGAGTGAATCCGCTCTGATGTGTTTGCAGCCTGAAGGAAGGCCATTCTTTCCTCTTTCCTCTGTTTCAGTGTTAATGACGGGCCGCAGAGGAACCTGAGACTCCGTCTTGCTCCGGTTACCGCTTACGTCAGGATCTGACAAATCCCACAAAACCGCAGAAGATCCCCAAAACACCCACAATGACGCCGGCCTGTTTTATGACAGTAGACATCTCTCTTTAATTTTATTGCACTAATATTTTATTTCTTCTCTTATTTTTCAGCCACTTTTCATTGATCCATTCATTTTCCAATTGAACAAATCGAGTCCCTCCCAAATCCATCGCAAAGGTGGAAGTGTTTGCATTCATGCATTTGCATTGAGCAAGTCTTAGGCCTTAAATTAACATATTGACAGTTTTTCTGAGTAACTTTCTGATTAACTTTGTTAATGCATGAAATAAATTTCTTGTTTTCCAGCACAAATGTCTAAACATCCGTAAATCAAGATTCATTTACTTTAAAAGCAAAATGATGTACTATATATTTAGTCTGGCTCGCTGTTATTTTAGTATCATTGAGAAACTGTTATAGATTTTATTAATATTTTGAATCGGTTTTTATTTTTGTATTTTCTATTTTTTTAAGTTTAAAGTTTTAGGAATTTTGTTGTGGTTTTGTCTTTTTTATATACATGTCCATATAGTTTGTTTTAGTCGTTTTAGTACATCAAGTTAAACTGAATTAAAATGAGAAATATTGGCTTGGCAACTAGCTGAAATAGTTTTTTATATTTTATTTTATTTCCGTTAATGTTTATTTTATTTCAAGCAACAAAATATCTTTTAATGGTTTTAATTTTAGTTAACTATAATAACGCTGTCTTATCTGAAAAATATATCAATATTAAATGAGTTTTAACTTAAAACAGGAAAAATTTGGCCAGTGAGGTCAGAAAAATAGACTTAATTATAAGGGAAAACAAGATTATTTTTCTGACCTCATTAGCAGATTTTCTTGTTTTAAGCAAAAATTCACTTAATTTTGACGCTTAATATCTTAAGTCGTTATGCTTTTCAGGTAAAAGTATCTTGATTTCAGAGTGGTTAAATGTTTGTATTGAAAAAGACTAAAATACCAAGTAAAAAATAGATGCTGCCCAAAAGTAGGGCTGCTTTAATGTAGTATTTTCCTAATTATACGTTTAGGCACACTATTAGCACACTTAATAGGATATAAGAGGTCCAAACCTCTGAAAGCCCATCAAGGGCCAAGGGCCCACACAGGGGGCCCATCCACTGACACAACCCTGCTATTATCTTCACATATCCCAATGCATAGTCTGTGACAGTGGAAGCAACCTAGGATTTAAAGGTCACGCCGGCACAAAGGAGGAGCTCTCTGCATTGCTCGAGGTGCTTTATTTGACCTTGCAGTTCTGCCAGAAAGGATGCAGACAAAATCTTTCAATACACTAAGTGACTGCTGAATACAAGCCAGGAGAAACATAATATTGGGGAGGCGCAGGGTCGCTCTGCTTAAAGGAATCCCCTGCCGGCTGCGGGACGAGGCGAACGCGTTGCACAACGAGGTGCAAACACGGCATTGGAAGGGCCCAGATAAGGATACAATTCCCCACATTGAGAGGGCCTCTCCGCTGCATCGGACGAAGCAGTTACGGCCTTCGTTAATGAAGTTTCATTTGATTCCCTCTGACAACCATTGAAACAATGAGCATTGGGAAACGGCCCTAACAATGGCTTCGGAGGCATTTCTGACACTTTTTGCATAAAAAGCAAGAAGATCTTCCTTCCTGAAAGAGTCTGCCATAAAAGGCACCTGCAAACAAGAGTTGAAAAGGGCCAGCAAATGATGCCACTTTTGTTCAGCCACACAAAGCGTCCGTGATTTCCATTGTGACCCGAGTGCGCATTGTGCATGAACAATGCGTCACCGTACACAGAGTACACAGGAGTAATTGGCTTTATTCGCAGGCTCTTTTGACCAGTCAGTCTGGATCAGCAAAAGCCAGATTGTTGCAAATGGGGCAAATCGTTCAACTTCATTTGACCATCAATGTTGAACGTTATATTGCAATATAAACATTGAGAGGTGACTGAAGCAACACAGCACACGGAAAAGGTCAATATTTAATGCACGAAAGTTGTGAAATAAGCTCATTGTGTGCTCGAATCAAATTTGTTATTGAATAAAGTTGGCTATTCTGCAATATTTTGACTGTAAACTTGATTCATGGACAAATAAAGGTGTCAAATTAATGTTTTCCAACAGGTTTTCAACTTGCCATTCACTCTTAAAAATAAAAGCTACAAAAGAGGGTTTTCACAGTGATGCCATTTTTGGTTCCTCAGTGAACATTTCTTAAAACAACTATTTTTTTCTTAGTGTAAGGAACGTTTTAATAATCTGAAGAGCCTTTTTCCACTTTAAAGAACCTTTTTTTGCATCAAAAAGTGTCTACATTCTTTAAAATAAAGGTTCTTTAATGCATCTTTGGTTCCATGCAGAACCTTTAACATCCATTGTTTCCATTTAACAAAAGGTTCTTCATAGTGGAAAAGTCATTATTTGCGAAACCCTTTTCGCAAACTCCTAACTTTACCTTCATGAGTGTCTGCAGAGCTGTTAGGAGAGGTGGAGGTGTAGCTGTTCTATTTAAAGATGTCTATCAATGCAAGCAAGTGTCATTTGGTCAGTACTTGTCTTTTGAATACCTACGGATTGTGCTGAAAAGTGCTCCACGCATTCTGTTTATCATTATTTACAGGCCTCCAAAATACTCTCCAGCCTTTGTTGAAGAGTTCACAGAAATGCTATCAATGATTTCCTCAGAGTTTGACGGTTTTGCTATTGCAGGGGATTTGAATATTCACATAGATAATGCAGAAATCAAAACTACAAAAGAAATTATAACTGTTTTAAACACTTTTGACCTGATTCAGCATGTGCATGGACCCACACACAATCGAGGACACACTCTAGATTTACTTATCAGTAGAGAGTAAAGATCAGCAAACTCATCTTTGATATATTGATCTCTGCTACCGCTGAATCTAGATCTGTCTCTGTCAGAAAGAGATGCATTAACGAGAACACTAGTGTGCTATTTATGGAGGCTATATCTTTAACACCAAGCATCTCTGCAGACTTTGTTGATCTTCTCCTTGATTCCTTTAACTCAAAAGTTAAGATGTTATTGATGATATTGCTCCTGTGAAAGTCAAAAAGAAGACTGGCAGACGAAAATCACCTTGGAGAAAATCAGCAGCAGTATAGAGTATGAAAACACAATGCAGAAAAGCTGAGCGGATGTGGCGGAAGACAAAACTTAAAATTCACTATAGCATCTATAAAGACAGCCTTCATGCTTTTAATGTGGAACTAGCCACAGCTAGACAGATCTTCTTCTCAAACCTTATAAACAGTAACTTAACACTCGGACTCTTTTTGCTACAGTTGAGAGACTAACAAACCCCCCAAGTCAGATTCCCAGTTAAATGCTCTCCGACAGCAAATGCAATGAGTTTGCTTGCTTCTTTTCTGAGAAGATCAATTATATCAGAAAGGCGATTGGCACATCCTCAAGTTATGCAGAGATCAGACAGATTCGACCGCAATTTGAAAAAGAAGTTACTATGTCTGTTTTTGAAGCAATTGATAGCAAAATTTTGGAAGAAATAGTACAGCACCTTAAATCGTCAACCTGCTATCTTGACGCACTTCCCACATATTTTTTCAAAAGAGTGCTTAACTGTTTAGAAGCAGATCTCTTAGAAGTGAACGCCTCACTTCTTTCTGGGACTTTTCCAGACTCCCTGAAAACTGCAGTTGTTAAGCCCCTCCTGAAAACGCGCAATCTTGATAACACCATATTGAGCAACTATAGACCAATATCAAATCTTCCTTTTATAGGCAAGATTATTGAAAAGGTAGTTTTTAATCAGCTGAATAACTACTTAAACTCAAATGGATACCTGGACAATTTTCAATCTGGTTTCCGACCGCATCACAGCACAGAGAAGATTAAGATTAATAAATGATATTCGCTTTAATTCTTACTTACTTAACTTTATTGTCCTTAAAAGGCAATTGTTTATGTAGACAGCAGTATACATGCACATACAGCAGCAACACTACACACATAAAACACACATTTATAATAAGTCATTTAAAAACATGACATTCAAACATTCTGATTCTGGCAAACATGAAAACATTCTGATTCTGGCAAAATATCAGTGCTGGTACTACTAGATCTCAGGCGCTGCGTTTGACACTGTCGATCATAACATACTTCTAGAGAGACTGGAAAACTGGGTCGGGCTTTCTGGGATGGTTCTCAATTGGTTTAGGTCATACTTAGAAGGGAGAGGTTATTATGTGAGTATAGGAGAGCATAATTCTAAGTGGATGTCCATGACATGCAGGGAGTCCCACAAGGCTCAATTCTTGCACCGCTCTTGTTTAGCCTGTATATGCTCCCACTAAGTCAAATAATGAGAAAGAACCAAATTGCCTATCACAGCTATGCTGATTAGGACCTAAATACAGTGCAGATATGCTCACTGAATATAAACCTAACAGACCCCTCAGATCATTAGGATCGAGTCAGTTAGAAATACCAAGGGTTCACACAAAACAAGGGGAATCCACTTTTAGCTATTATGCTGCCTGCAGCTGGAATCAGCTTCCAGAAGAGATCAGATGTGCTAAAACATTAGCCACATTTAAATCCAGACTCAAAACTCATCTGTTTAGCTGTGCATTTACTGAATGAGCACTGTGCTACATCCGAACTGATTGCACTGTATTCTACAGTATGTATAATCATTTTCTATTCTTAACTGTTTTAATTCATTTTAAGTCAATTTTTAAATAATTTTAAAAGTTTAAACAGAAGGTTAAAGTAAGTGCTGTGAAGTTAAAGAGAATGTGGGCAAAGAAAAACAAGTTTGTTGGTTAATCAGTTGAAAGTAGGACATCTGAGTTCTATTTGTTTGGTTTATGATGGTCAAAGTAAGTAGGGGGTGAAGTAGTGTTAGGTTAGGTTAGGAAGTAGTAGTAGTTAGGTATTTTTGGAGGATTTTCCACTTAGTGGGGAAGGGTTGAACAAAGCTTGAGAATGTTTGTTTGTGTTAAGAGCACATTACAAACAGTAGGTTTTTAAAATCCTTGTTTTTATTGTTGTGATTATTATTATTATTATTATTATTATTATTTAATGATTATTTTACTTCCTTTTATGTAAAGCACTTTCAATTGCCATTGTGTATGAAATGTGCTATATAAATAAACTTGCCTTGCCTTTCTGGAACCTTTATGGATTAATAGAACCTTAATGCCATTAAAGAACCTTTATTTTAAAGAGTGTTTGTCAGCAAACAGTCCCGGTCCAAGAATTTCAAGATGGGACAGTTAAAAGCAATGGATCTGACAGCAAACAGTAAGACTTTTCTGATTTTATATGTTAAGAGGCCGTTTACATACTGAGTGGGCATTTTGGCTACTGCACCTAAAAACTCCTAAGGCTCAAAGAAGGAGAGCTGAAAGTGGTCATGTGAACAAAGGCATGCTGAAGCCATGTATAATATGAGCTCTTTAATGCCGCACGACGTTTTTGTTTCTCTTTAGTCTGGTATCTGCCGCAAACATCACTCAGGCATTGTGGATTGGCTTTCATACCTGCTTTGTGCAGTTCTTTTGGGTTTGGTTGATGTGCCACACCTGCTACTCAACCTCTGAATGTGTGCCAGACATTTCCCTGCTTTAGTGAAGTTAGTCATACTGGAACAGAAAACTTCTGACGGTAAACATTTAGACGGGAGCTGAGAAGCTTCCCATTTTTTAACTGAAATTTAAAATCCGAGCGTTCTTTTTATTCATTTAGAAGTATTTTGTAAAACTCTCGGTATGAATAAGGATACTTATTTGTATTATTTTAAGATTTATTTTTTGGCATTTTTTGCCTTTATTGTGACAGGACAGATCAGAATTGACAGGAAGCGAAATGGGAGCAGGAAAGGTACGTCCTTGAGTCGGGATTCGAACTCGGGACGGCTATAGCGCAACAGCGCAACAGCGCTAAAATGAAATCAACATTTTCTGGTTTTAGACAACGGGTTCCATCTAAAAATAACATCCCGGACGTACGGTTCTGTTAAAGGGGTCATATGATGCTGCTAAAAAGAACATTATTTGGTGTATTTGGTGTAATGAAATGTGTTTATGCGGTTTAAGGTTCAAAAAACACATTATTTTCCACATACTGTACATTATTATTTCTCCTCTATGCCCCGCCTTTCTGAAACACGTCGATTTTTACAAAGCTCATCGGTCTGAAAAGCGAGGTGTGCTCTGATTGTCCAGCTATCCAGAGCATTGTGATTGGCCGAATACCTCAAGCGTGTGACGGAAATGTTACGCCCCTTACCATACTCCGATGCCCCAGAGCAACGAGACATAAACATTAAAATCCATTATAAACGAGGCATTTGTTGCATCCAGTGGGGACATAATTACGGATTATAATGACTTATACTGTCTTTTTACACGTTGCGTTGCATCGCGCCGCGTAAACATAAAACCATGTCTGCATTTGTGATGGGAGAAATGACAAACAACAAGTGCTACTCTACATTGCTCAAAACTCGCTTTTGAATCCTCAGTGGCAAATTCTTTAAATATAAAAAAAACGTAATTGCAGTCTGTGAGTCAGAACAGCCGGCATTGTAGTCTACTCTCCCAGGATCAGGACACAGTCCTCCATAAAATGCGCTGCACACATCTGAATATTTGGGTTGAACTGTTCTGGAACAGTGTTGTAAATACAACTTAACCACTGATTTCTAATTACGCCTTCTTTCTTTGCATGAACATTTGGGCGGCGTTATGCAAATCTTCCCACATCGTGATGTAGACATGTTGGGGCGTGTTAGAACGAGGCCTTTTAGGTAGGCGTGGTTGACTCTTTTATAAAGAATATCTCTTTGGATTTGAGACTTTAGTCTTTGCAACTTTACAGATCTTCTTTATGCACCAAGAGCTTGTAACACTCCAAAGAGAAAGGAAAAATTGAAATCGCATCATATGACCCCTTTAACTTTTCTCGCGCGTCAGGTGTGCATTAATTCCGCCGATGCCGACAGTTTTCTCCAATATTTTTAACAATGCTACAATGCGACATAAAGAAAGCAATTTTAGTCTGATAACAGAACGAATGAGTAATGAGCCGGCTCTTTTTAGTGAAATAAAAGCGTGCAGTGCGTCCAGCTTACTCCGATTCCCGAACAAATGACTCTAATGAGTCGGTCTTTTTAGTAACTCGAACAGACGCAGCTTTCAGTGTAACCTGATTCCTGTAATGAGTCGGAGTTTTGTAATGAATCAAATGAATGCAGCGCAAGTCCGATTCCCGAACGAATGATTGTAATGAGTCTTGAATGGATTGTCAACAAAACAGGGGGGACTGTATTTTTAAGTATTACCTTAAATAATACTTTTAAAATTAATTGGCTTAAGAATTTCCTTAAAAATCCCTCCTCGCTTTGGAATTTTATCCCAAATTATATTTTCTCTAAGGTTGGTGGCCTGAATTTCCTATTACTTTGTAATTATAATGTTTTAAAAATCCCTATCAAACTTTCTCATTTCCATAAGCAGATGCTCTTGGCCTGGTCCTTAATATACAAACACAACTTTTCTCTGCACAGATATTATTTATGGAACAATAAGGATATTCTTTACAAGAATAAATCACTTTTCTTTGACAACTGATTCGAAAACAAGCTTCTTTTAGTTGGACAGCTTTTTAATTCACAAGGCAGACTTTACAACTACTCGGATTTCTTACAGAAATATAATATTCCTGTATCTGCTGATGAATATGCTGTTGTTTTCAATGCCATTCC
>NW_015537984.1:53261-56010 GCF_001515605.1 Sinocyclocheilus anshuiensis | reverse complement strand
TCTTTGCAACTTTACAGATCTTCTTTATGCACCAAGAGCTTGTAACACTCCAAAGAGAAAGGAAAAATTGAAATCGCATCATATGACCCCTTTAACTTTTCTCGCGCGTCAGGTGTGCATTAATTCCGCCGATGCCGGCAGTTTTCTCCAATATTTTTAACAATGCTACAATGCGACATAAAGAAAGCAATTTTAGTCTGATAACAGAACGAATGAGTAATGAGCCGGCTCTTTTTAGTGAAATAAAAGCGTGCAGTGCGTCCAGCTTACTCCGAAAATGACTCTAATGACTCTAATGAGTCGGTCTTTTTAGTAACTCGAACAGACGCAGCTTTCAGTGTAACCTGATGAGTCGGATGAGTCGGAGTTTTGTAATGAATCAAATGAATGCAGCGCAAGTCCGATTCCCGAACGAATGATTGTAATGAGTCTTGAATGGATTGTCAACAAAACAGGGGGGACTGTATTTTTAAGTATTACCTTAAATAATACTTTTAAAATTAATTGGCTTAAGAATTTCCTTAAAAATCCCTCCTCGCTTTGGAATTTTATCCCAAATTATATTTTCTCTAAGGTTGGTGGCCTGAATTTCCTATTACTTTGTAATTATAATGTTTTAAAAATCCCTATCAAACTTTCTCATTTCCATAAGCAGATGCTCTTGGCCTGGTCCTTAATTTACAAACACAACTTTTCTCCGCACAGATATTATTTATGGAACAATAAGGATATTCTTTACAAGAATAAATCACTTTTCTTTGACAACTGATTCGAAAACAAGCTTCTTTTAGTTGGACAGCTTTTTAATTCACAAGGCAGACTTTACAACTATTCGGATTTCTTACAGAAATATAATATTCCTGTATCTGCTGATGAATATGCTGTTGTTTTCAATGCCATTCCGTCTGGTGTGTCTTTTCTTTTGCAAGGTACTACAGTTCCATGGCCATGCACTTACACTCTGAATTTAACTGACTCAATGATCGGAAGTGTTTGCTTTTCTACAGAACAACAAAAAAATAACTATAAAATTAGAGCTCTTTTTCAGAGAGAGATAACAACAATTCCTTACATAATACCTTATTTGAATAGCATTGTGGAGAACCTTGGGAGAAAGTATGGACCTTGCCTTACCAATAAAGTAAAAGAAATAACATTTAAGTTGATTCACAAATGTTACCCAACTAAAGTCTTTCTTAGGAAATATAAGTCAGACATTGACGTGAGTTGCTGTTTTTGTCATTCTTCTGAAGAAGACTTCATGCATTTGTTTTGGCAATGCTCCTACACAGAAAAATGTTGGTCAGACTTTTTAGTGTTTATTCAATCTTTTGTAAGTGACCTCTCTTTTTGTTTTAATTTTCCTGTTAGCTAAATTTCACATACATAAACAAAAGTTTACTGGCTGTAAACCTCTCTTCTCCTTATTTAAAGTGGACTTAGATAAGTATGTGGAAACGATTCAAAGTTCTGTTCATTTGAAAGCTATGAAAACAGTATCTTTATATTCGTCCTTTTTGTCTTCTTAAGATGTAATTTTATTACCTTGTTTTTTTTGTTTTGTTTTGTTTTTTTGTTACCCTGGCAACAAATCTGTGTGTATATTTATTTATTTACTTTTTATTTTTATTTTTTTAAATATGGATTGTAGTGAATTGAATGGATGCTGCTAAACCAATAAGCCGATTCCCGATTTTATGAATCAGCTCTTTTTAATGAATCAGATTTATGCAGCTGTGTAGTCCGATTCCCGAACTAATCACTCTAATGAGCCGATTTTTTGTAGTGACTAGTAAATCAAAGCATAACCAGTGTAGTCCGTTTCCCAAACGAATTACTCAGAGTTGGTTCTTTTAAGTGAATCAAACCCATGCAACTGAAACTTTAAGTCATTTAAAAAAGTCATTCAAAAGAGTGTTAACGCTTCTTACAAGAATTGTTTTAAATTGATTTATTATTCACATCATCTTTTGGCAGTGGAATTGCATTTATTTTTTTCCAACTATTTATTCCTTAGAAAATTGGAAATGGAGTCATTAATGCTATTTGCATCCCACACTTCATGTGCACTATTTCTCTGTGTCCTCTCTTTTCGTCCCTCCAGAACAGTGACCACACCCTTGGCCCATTTCTGTGAAAGTGCAGATGGGTAATCCCAAAATAATTATTTCCAGATTAGGAGAATTGGGCCACAAAGCAGGCCTAGCCAGGCATGAAATGGCCTCTCAAACACAGCAGCGGCAGCTCCAGATGACCACCTGCCTGACACTAACTCGCCTCACCTGGACTGAAAGAATGAAACAGTCAAGAAGACCATGCAGTGTCTTTGGAGAAAAGGTACATTTTGAAGAGATGAAATGCCATTCTCTGAGGACAGAGCCTGAATAAATCATTAGACTACTGTCTGTATTATTAGGGTTGATGCAATGTGTTGATTTCCCCGTCTGAGGATTGCTGTTGAATTAAATGTCTATAATTGTGGCAATTGCATTGCATTGTTGCATGTTGACACTTTCCTGACACCTGTTGTTTGCATGTGATTCTGCTGTTGCTGTTTGTCAGTACTTCAGGGGACAAAAACACAACATTAATCTATGCATAAAACACTTTGTGGTCAGTATAAACTTGTAGAGTTTTGACACAGCGTCACACGTCATGATAACCAATTCATGGTTATCTTGAATTAAAACTGTAACCCAAATCATAAAATTAAAATTGTTACTTGAAAGAAAAAATTGTTTATGTATAT
>NW_015537984.1:43682-53126 GCF_001515605.1 Sinocyclocheilus anshuiensis | reverse complement strand
ATTTTATATATATATATATATATATATATATATATATATATATTATAAAATTTACTATTTAGTTATTCCTCATTTTTGATTAGTTTAACTTGAAGTACTAAAATAACTGAAACTAAATAAACTAAAACTAACAAATAAAACTACAAAACTAATAAAAATGACAAACATTGCTCAAATTTAAGTGAAAAAAAAATAGAAAAATAGAAATAAAATATATTATGTTTTATTTTCATATTTTGTGTTTTATATATCTCTGAGCTTTTATCAAGTTTATTGATGCATTTGCACCGAAATACTGTCGAGTTTGACTGGACAAAACCTTTAACATCAACAACAACAACAAAAAAAATGAAATGTTTAATAAGTCTATTTAGTTTACTGTCGTAAATTTGCATGATTCATTTAATTTTATTATTTACATTTAGCTTAATTTTTCCCTGCTGTCCATGACCCATCAGAACAAACCTGTGACCCGTTTCTGGACACGATCTAGCAGGTGAGAAACGCTGCTGTATGTAATAATCCACAGTAGTTGTGTCTATTAGTAGATATTGTTCTTTATTGACAGATTGCTGCTTTAGATTGCATTCACATCAAGAGTTTCTAGACATTTCCAGACCCTGCACGTGATGGAGGGAATAAATTCATTCAAAGTCAATGATTCATTAGCAGCAATAAGATTTGATCACTGCATCTATTCATAAGTATTCACTTGAAGTATTCAAGTAAGTTCAGACTGTCGGCCTTTTACATCAGAATTCATTTTTTGACATCATATGGTACATTAAATAAAAGCAATATCAGAGAAATAAAGAGTGATACAGTATCTACATTCAGCGATGAATCATTGGTTGTTCACACAGTTTCTCTGTTACACAGAATAAATACTTCAGGGAGTCTTTTGTGTGAATCAAAGCTTCAAAGCAGCGAGCGTCTCTCCGTTACTGATGTTAATGGATTTGTCTTTTATTAACTGATATGCTCATTATTTGTCGTTTTCTCTGCTGGGTTTTTGACGGATCCTGTCTGGAAGTTTTTCCTGTGAAATGTGTCTATGGGGTATTTACATATGATTCTCTTTCAGTGATCAGATTTCTATCCATCTTGAATGCATCTTTGAGGGAGTTTAGACTTGCTTTACCTTCACTTAATTAATATTATCAAGACTTCTCAAAAAAAAAAAAACCCTCTTGTACACTATCTACTACATGTCTTCTGCCTTTTGTGGATTATCTGTGCTCTACAGGAAGTAGAAAGACTTTTATATAATTTCCAAAATTTCTGCCTCTTATGCACCGACATGTATTTTTATTCTAATATATGCATTTAATTTTAATGCATTTTATGATGCATTATACCCACCACTATAAATCTGCTGTGTATAACTCATACTTAATATTGAAATTATTTATCAAATTTATCTTGTTGAAAATATGGGTATCAAACATGAAACTGTATGTATTTTCTCAATATCTCCGTTTAATTTTAATGCATTCAAGGATGTATTATCTTGAAAATGGCCATCAAATAGCAATAATCATTAAATAGAATAACAATTGAAAATAATTTTAAAAATAATTATTGATCATTTTATACACATACACACACACATAAATAAATTATTTAAAAAGTGTTTAGTTTTAGTTGTTTTAGTGCTTAGACTTTTAACAATATTTTTTATTTCAGTTAATGTTTATTTTATTTTAATTAATGATTTTTTTTATTTTATAATATTTTTTTTCAGTTAATGTTTATTATAATTATATATATATATATATAATCATGTTTTAAGGATGTTGAGATATTTTTACTCGAAAACAAGACAAAAGTACAAATTAAGAAAGTTATATTTTATGTATGTATGTACACTACTGTTCAAAAGTTGGAAGTTGAAGTTGGTGCACGTTTCTTTGAAAGAACACATAAATAAATTATTTAAAAAGTGTTTAGTTTTAGTTGTTTTAGTGCTTAGACTTTTAACAATATTTTTTATTTCAGTTAATGTTTATTTTATTTTAATTAATGATTTTTTTTATTTTATAATATTTTTTTTCAGTTAATGTTTATTATAATGATGGCTTAAGATAATAAATAAATTAAAAAAAAATATATATATATATATATATATATATATACGGCCTGTCCTATGATTATTAAAAGCTCACTGATTTTCATTATAATAATGTTCTTGGTACCATATTTTTTTAGTTATTTTTTGTGTGTGTATAGATTGATAGATAGATTTAGTTTTAGTCATTTTAGTACTTAAACTGAACAAAAATTAGAAATGTTGCTTTGGCAACTAGCAAAAAAATAAAAAAGTAAGTTTTACATTTTATTTTATTTCAATTCATGTTTCAGAAAATGTTTTTCTGTGGTTTTAGTTTTAGTTAACTATAATAACCCTGATTCTTGTTGAAATATTGCAATATGATGGTCATTTCAGGCTATCCGCTACAATAACATCAAGCGGTTTCTTACACTGACACCCCCAGCAGAGATTTGCACCACTTTTGTGCTTCAGCAGCGTCTCGTCACACGTTGAGCCAGCAGACACTGAGTTGAGTCGTCCCCGTCCCTATGTCTGTAGACGTAGAGCAGCGGGGTTTGTTCACTGTAGGCCGTGTGGCAAATTGTAGTTCCCTGTCCTCTAGATAAGGTGTGGAGCTCTGCGTGTGTTCAGCTCTGCTCTTTTAGCACAGAGGAGATCATAACGGTGAAGAACGAAACACCTGCATCTCCGTTTACCTCCGGCTCTAATATATTCCTGAAACCTTTCTCATTGTCAAAGCCGGGCCACAGCGGTCTCTCTGTGCTCCTTTCAAGCAATTAAATATCAGCAGTCCAGCATCACACTATATACAGCGAACCTCCTCAACACTCAATTTACACAAACGCCTGATATCATCAAGCAGCTTCAGCTGTGAAGCATCACTGCCTCCCAAAAAATTACAGTCAGCATGTTTGCATCTGCTATTAAAGGCCTGGTTTAGCCCAAAATGAGCGTTACTGTATATCATCGTTTACACATTGGCTGTCTCTTCAAATAGTTTTTTATCTCAATTGAAGCATGTATGTTATGTATGTTAAAACAAACTTACTCAGCAGTGTTATTTTTTAGTTTTTGTTGATATTTTGCTTCAGTTTTTCTTATTTTTTCCATTTTCACGTTAATTTTAAAGTTTAGTAATGTTGTTGTTTCTGTTATTTTTAGTAGTTTTTGCAGCATCATTACTCCAGTCTTCAGTGTCACATGATCTTCAGAAACAAGAGCATAGGTTTGATTTTGGAATTGGTGGGGGGCAGACAACAAAGTTATATTTTATGTATGTATGTACACTACTGTTCAAAAGTTGGAAGTTGAAGTTGGTGCACGTTTCTTTGAAAGAAGTTTCTTTTGCTCACCAAGGCTGCATTTATTTGATCAAAAATACATTAAAAATGTGAAATATTATTACAATTTAAAATAGCTGTTTTCTATGTGAATATGTTGTAAAATGTAATTTTTTTCTGTGATCAAAGCTGTATTTTCAGCATCATTACTCCAGTCTTCAGTGTCACATGATCTTCAGAAACAAGAGCATAGGTTTGATTTTGGAATTGGTGGGGACATAACGGCAGACAACAGACATTTAATTGTTTGATCAAAATTATTGCTATGGACAATTTAGAAGTCGTTGGATATAGGTAAGGACATGTCCCGAGTGTCCCTTCTAAATTCTACACCCTTGTTCAGAAATAATTCTAATATACTGAATTACTGCTGATTAGCCTATTATCAGTGTTGAAAACAGTTGTGCTGCCTCATATTTTTGTGGAAACTGTGATATTTGATTTTTTCAGGATTTTTTGATGACTCGAAAGTTCAAAAGAGCAACATTTATTTGAAATAGAAATATTTTGTAACATTATAAATGTCTACTGTCACTTTTGATTAATTTAATGCATTCTTGCTGAATAAAAGTAGTAATTTCCTTGTAAAATCTTTCTGGCCCCAAACTTTGAATGGTAGTGCATGATTGCATGCATGTATTTCTAAATGTATTATATGTTAATGTTTATACATTTTGCAATGTATAAATGAATGTATTTTTTAAATATATAAATGTATTTTTAACAAGTATAAATTATACAAGTATTTTTATTTTAATAATTTTAATTAATTGATTGTTTTATTTTTTTATTTATGCATTTTATCTTTTTAATTGTTATATTTTTATTTATTTACATGCAGTGGATTTCATATTTTCTTTTCCGACACTCTATTAAATGAAGCATTATACTAAATATGCAATAGCATATTCTTTAGTAATCACACAGAAAATTCCATTTTAGTAGTGTTTCATATTGATCTCGGCGATGACCCCAATAGTATTAGTAATGCATTATAAAGAACGAAAATTAGTAGGCCTATATAATGCCATGCATATGAACCTGCTTGCATCTAATATTAAACATCCATGACATTAAATGACATGACTTGACTGTACCAGATCTGTCTGAAAAACACAGACGTGTTGACTGACAACACCATACAAAGGTTTCAGAAAAGCTTGTGGACACGTTATAGTCTTCTCAAACAATGAAGTTCTGTCATCTGAAAACACGGTCTGTGTCTCCTTCCAGAGAAACTTCAGAGATCCAGAGCGAGTGACTCATTTGTTCTTGGCAGAGCGTGACCGAACCACGCCGAGCAATGCCAAATAACCAGAACCTCTGCAACTGAAAAGAGATCAGCGATAAAATAACAACAGGTTGGCATGTTAAACAAAGCAAACAGCAGTCATGTCACACACAATGTAAGCACATTATTAGCTTCATAACTTAAATGGAGCATGCATGCTCTTCAAACACACAAAAGACAAAAGCCAAGAAGGCACTCTGGCATCTGAACATGCGTGAGAGATACAGACAGATACAGCAGCAGCAGCGCTCATACAGTGTGTGTATGTGTGTGTGTACAGAGGGAGGGTTCGACATGTTCCTGTGAATAAGAGTAACACATTGTGTTTGTCTGTTGCATTAGTCACGCTGCTGTTACACTGACTGTGGCAGGTAAAGATCACGTTAATGAGCGGCTCTGACCTCTATATCCATGTCACCTCAGTGCCGCATTAGAAAACACACAGGTCTGATGCTGATTCTGATTGGACGAGTCGTGTTCAAAGCCGTTGCACAATGCTGATAAATTACTGGCAACACAGACAGCCTACAGTTAAACTAATGGGCCTTAGTCAGGTATTTGATGCAAATGACAATGGCTTTGAGGAATGGAATAGTTTAGGCATAGTTTACCTCAGAAATTAATATTGCATCATTATTTATTCATTGGTTGTCTCTTCAAATTGTTATGCTTAAGAATTATACCTGTTTTAAACAAGCATTAATATACAAAATTTTGTTTCTTAAGTCATTTAACTTTTTATCAGTTTTCAGGATACTGAGACATTTTTGCTGGAAAACAAGGCAAAAATACAGATAAAAATATTAAAACATTTTTTAAAACACAATGCAATGCAGTACAAATAAATTCAAAATACAGGTAAAACACCTTTAAAATACCAATACAGAAAATTCCTTCATATCAATAAAGTACATGGTGCCCTATGTTTAAGGATTTTTTTAGAGATGCATGCATGCACGCATTTCAAATTGATTTGTTTATACAAATTCATTTTTTTTATTTTATTTATATGCAGTGTATTTCTTTCTTTTTTCCTGTCACTACTAATGCTTTGACAATTTGAAGGATAGTTTAATTTTTGTCCCCTGGAATGTATATATTTATTAGTTTGTTTAAATTAGATTTGTTTTTTCAATAATTGGTCAGCTGAATGATCACCACCCATGCATACCTATTGACCGTACAGCCACATTTTCATATATGTCAAATTAAATATGGCATCTCATTAATGTCTATAGAGTGTTGCAGGAATTATGTATTTTTGTAGGCCAAAACCTGGAAACGAGTGCATTTCATCTCTTCTGGTTCATTCCTCTTCAAGTCAATAGATTTTTTGAATAGGTTTCCGCTTAAATGCCTGAAATAAGGTATGTGTTTAAAGGGGTCATATGATGCGATTTCAAGTTTTCCTTTCTCTTTGGAGTGTTACAAGCTGTTCGTGAATAGATAAGATCCCTAAAGTTGCAAAGACTAAAGTATCAAACCCAAAGAGATATTCTTTATAAAAGTTAAGACTCGTCCACGCCCTCCTAAAACGCTTCGTTTAAACACGCCCCCACATGTCTACGTCACTGTGTGGGAAGATTTGCATAACGCCGCCCAAATGTTGATTGTAAGTACGTTTTTTATATTTAAAGAATTTGCCACTGATGAGTCAATCGTGAGTTTTGGGCAGTGTAGTGTACCGCTTGTTGTTTGTCATTTCTCCGATCACAAATGCAGACATGGTGTGCATTGAATTTATTTAATACACAAGTTTCACAATTTGAGTTGAATTACTGAAATAAATGAACTTTTCCACGACATTCTAATTTATTATGCACCTGTATGTTTATGCGGCGTGATGCAACGCAACGCGTAAAAACACTGTATAAGTCATTATAATCCATAATTATGTCTTCACTGGATGCAACAAATGCCTCGTTTATAATGGGTTTTAATGTTTTTGTCTCGTCGCTCCGGCCGGACACGGCATCACAGTATGGTGAGGGGCGTAACATTTCCGTCACACGCTTGAGGTATTCAGCCAATCACAACCACTGGATAGCTGGCCAATCACAGCACACCTCGCTTTTCAGACCGATGAGCTTTGTAAAAATCGAAGCGTTTCAGAAAAGCGGGGCATAGAGGAGAAACAATAATGTACAGTATGTGGAAAATAATATGTTTTTTAAACTTTAAACCGCATAAACACATTTCATTACACCAAATACACAAAATAATGCTCATTTTAGCAACGTCATATAAACCCCTTTAACACAATCTCAAGATATTTTCACAATTTATTATACAACATGCCGTAATACCCCTTCTGATATTTTTAAAGCTTTTACTTGTCTTGAAAAAGGTGGTTGCTAACAAGTGGCTAAATGGGATTACAGGAATTGTCAAGGACATTGAATGAATAGGTGAACACATCTACACTAGTCTGCTTTCACAGCTTCACTACATTTATAATCGTCCATTTACAACCACTGCATTTATAATCATGTTTATTTGTGAAGATTATAATAATCTGACAAAGCTTATTTTCTGCAATAATCCAAAAGCCAATGGAAAATACTATTGGGGTTTTTGTCGAGGGAACCAAAGCTAATTTATGGTTGGCCTGCAGCAATAGCACATGTACACTAGCCTATGCATGTATGTGTTCTGGTGTTGCTGTGGTGGTAACAATGTCCTTAAAATGCAACCATGCCTGTCATTTATCTGCATGTGCTATATTTATTTGTTTTATGTTTACTCAGACACTTTTATCCAAAGAAACTTGCATTGCATTCAAGGTTTAGCCTACATTTATGTTGCTGCTATAAACATTAGCAGTTTAACTTGCTTTGCATAAAAGCATCTGCCAAATGCATAAATATAAATGTGCTTAGTGATATTCTGTTTAACTATTAGCCTAACTACTTCTCCGCATTGACAGTTTAGCTGACCTTAAAGAGAAAACAGACGAAGATGATGATATTTTTTGCTATTTTTAACGTGAGAGCGGGCTATTTGTAATTTGAATGTGCGCAGCTTCCGGTTTCATCTGCTTATTTTACCGGTACAAAAACAGCACGTTTTGATGCTTGATGTTGAAAACTGTTATCATATTATTTTAATGTCGCATATTGTTGTAATCAAACACACTGGTTTGTAGCGCCAATAGTTTTACCCCTTCTTTTTCTAAATAGCGCTAATGAATCGGAAGTCCCGCACATTTACAGAACGTTTCGCATTGCAAAATAACCCTGTTGAAAAAACCAGCATATGCTGGTTAGGTATGTTTTGACGCTGGGATGCTGGTTTTTGCTGGTCCTTTGCTGGTTTATGCTGGTCCTTTTTTGCTGGTTTATGCTGGTCCTTTGCTGGTTTAAGCTGGTCCTTTGCTGGTTTATGCTGGTCCTTTTTTGCTGGTTTATGCTGGTCCTTTGCCAGCACATGACCAGCATAAACCAGCATCCCAGCGTCAAAACATACCTAACCAGCATATGCTGGTTTTTTCAACAGGGAAGATGGCTAGCATCCCTTGCATCTAAATATATTACGAATTTAAAACCATAAAATCAAGCTTGAAGCACCTGCTTTCGTGTACTAGACTGTTTCAGGACGAATCCTGTTTTCTCTACTGTAAGAAAGCCCGTAAATTGAAGCGTTCATCGATCGGGCCCCTCCTTACAGGAACAGCGAGCAGTCAGACAAACAATATACGGCGATCCGGACTTCTGTTGAAGTGCTCGTGTTTGCGTTAAAACTGGGTTAACTAAAACAAGGCCCTAATGCCACACAGTCCTAATCCTACGTATAAACCACGCCAGCTATTCAACACCCAATAATTAAATTAGGTATATAATTGTGTGTTTATTATGAGTCACTGCAAGGGATGGGACATCATCCGAAAGCCCAGTGAGATGCGACTCTGTGTGCGAGAGATTCAAGAAAAGCCTTGCGAAAATACAAGAGGGGCACTTGACGATTGATTTGGTGTTTGAGAGCTTAAGTCAATAGTCCCATTGGAACAGATAAATTCCCGGAGCTCTGCTATCATAATCTCAATCAATAGCTGTTCGTGATGAAGGAGTCCAGTGTACATATTGAAACGGGCCGTGTTTGCGCAGATAAGCCCGTACAGTAGGCCTATCTCTCCGGGGTTCAGCGGCACTTGCATGAAGCGCTCGAGTCCGATGTTTGCTTAGTTAAAAGATCATGTCTGCTGACCGAATCCAAACGGCCGCAGTATTAACGGGATAATGCGATAATCAAAGAGCTCTGATACTGTGTACAATGCACGTCTTACTCTGTTTATCCAGTGCTTGTAACTGCTCTGTCAAACGCTGCTTATTCATTATTTGCCACATTGTTCGAGCTCATGGATAACCGATAGCCTGCCTTCTGGAATATGACGGAGTGTCACTCGGATTTGTTGGGCAAATAACAGCTGACTAGTTCCACGTACAGGTCTGTTGACACTGGCTTTTCTCAACAGCACTGTTGAATAAACGTACACAACCTCAAATGATCCCAGTCAGCGCAAACGACACGTAAATGATCTGAACGTGATGCGCAACAATTGGTTGAGTAGATAACTACTCAACTGTCAAATAAAATGTATATAGGCCTACTAAAAAAGTATGTTTCTGTTAATTTCGGATTTAAAGCAAACTCTTTGGTAAGGCTTATAATAGTTCCTACATTTTTCAATGGATTTGGTGTAAGCTGATCTTGTTATGGAGCCACAAAATGGATGCAGTGAAGGTAAAAAAAAAAATTAAAAT
>NW_015537984.1:28585-43579 GCF_001515605.1 Sinocyclocheilus anshuiensis | reverse complement strand
ATATATATATATATATATATATATATATATATTGTGTTCCAGGCTCCAGCAAGGGGGAAAAATGGCGTTCGCTCGCAACTGGAAATAATATGTAACATATTTTTTCATTGGAATATAACATATACTGTATATATATAAGAACTTTTCACAGTGCGTGCCAAGATGGAACAGCATAACTAAAAATAATTTTTAGCTTAATACATTTTTACAAATTTGATAATCACTTTGGGGCTTCCTTTTTTTTTTTCATGTATGGCGGACATCATGTGGTGTTGTATGTTTTTATTCTTTTCTTTTATCCGGAAGTTTTCTTTCCTAAAACGTTCTGTTTCTAAAAAAAAAAAAAAACAATAGGCTATGTTGTTTTTAGTGTGCTTTATAAATACAATTATTTATTTATTGATCAAGAACTTTTCACAGTGCATGCCAAGATGGAACAGTATAACCAAAAATGATTTATATAAAGTCAACTTGTAGTAATAGGATGCAGAAACAATTTGTTCTGTTATTGGTTAAACATTATAAATGGTATAAGAAAAAAATCAATCCGCATCTTATTCTTTTTAAGTACAAACTGGAGAAAAACTGATTTTTTTCATCTGAACTAGCTCTGCTTTTCTCTTTGCAATGCATTTTGATTGTTCAAGTGATAGTTTAGTCAAATAGAGTAGAAAACGAGTCATTAAACGGTGAATTTAAATTGTGCAACCATGTGGACACCTACTTTCCCATAATGCCATGGGAGCTGATTTGAAAGGATGAAAATAAAAAAAATGGCAGAGAATTGTAAGTAGAGCATCTCTCAAATAGAGTGTTTCCTCCTGGTTCATTTACTTGTTTAACAACAACAGAGAAAGTATTTACGTGGTTGTTGTTAGTATGTCAATGTGACCTACAGGTTAAAGGACAATGCTAAGATGACGGATGCATATGTCCAGGAAAGGGCACATTTAGGGAAGTACATTGAATTCAGTACATACTCTAAAATGGGAATTCAGAAATGTGGAGTAGCATACTAGCACTTTACTCGTTCTATCTGTGTCTCTTTTCTTTTATATAGTAGAGACAGTGTGAGTAGTAGGCTACAGTATGCTAGTAGGCCCATGCTATTCTGAATTCAGCTCATGTTTTTAAATTGAAATTGAAAACACAAATCAGTGAAATTGTGCCCTCTAGTGGTAGAAATAAAACATTTTTATCAAACAGTTCATTAAATGTGACTGATCACTCTCAGGAATATATCTGTGTTATTTTAGTGTCATTGTTAAATTAGTAAGTTATTATATAAATTATATGTTTTGTCATTTTTATACATTTTTTATAAGACTGCATATTTCTGAAATTAAATGTTTTATTAGTTTTAGTTATTTTAGTACTTCAGGTTAAATTAAATGAACATGAGAAATGTCGCCAGCAGTGTTGGGGGTATAACGCAAATTATGTAATCAGATTACTTTCCCCAAGTAACTAAAGTAACACATTACTTTCAAATTTACAACAAAATATCTGAGTCACTTTTTCAAATTAGTAACAAAAGTTACTTTGTTTTCCCATTAATTCTCTGACAGCTCTCCTGTTTCCATGTTGACGCACTTCCTTCAGCCTGAGGCTTATTCTTTTTTTTTGTTTTGTTTTTTTCACAATTGTGTTGTGAAAGGGCACTTACAGTTGCCAAAAATATAACTTTTGGGTTTTTTGTAATTAAAAAACAAATAAGCAAGCCCGGCAGGTGACAAAAAGTAATGCAAATGTAATGTAATGCATTACTTTTCATAAAAAGTAAGTAAGTAATGTAATTAGATACTTTTTTATGGAAGTAAGTTAGTTAACTTTTATTTCTATTAAAATTTTTATGGTTTTAATTTAAGTTTTAGTTAATGATAATGACCCTATCTGCAGCAGATGGAAAAACATTATTTATTTTTTTATTTTTTTGCATGTTATATGTTGCATACAACAATCGGCTAACCAAAAAGCATTCGTTCATTCTCGATATAGTTCTCTACTCACTGTAAATACTGATTAAACCAAAACATCCAGACACACACAGTGTTGAAAGCGGCAGATGAGACATCTTCTAGTCCTTTATTCTGTCCTCTGCTGTTTAACAGCTTCTAAAGCTCTTTTCTCCACAACAGATTGTGAGCTTTCAAGAAGAATGGAAAGGTGAGCCTTCAAGGTAGCAGATTTTTCCAAGAAAGTCCAACACTTGGGGAAACAAGAGAAGCAACTGCTATCTAACAGTACACATGAGGCCCAGACACACAATGGAGACGCTGGTCCTTGAAAAACTCTGGCGTCTTTCCAAAGGCCCGGATCTGCTCAGGAGCGATTGATGGGAATTTGGGAGACACAATGGAGCGGCGGATTGGCTTTAACTCTCACCTGCGTAAATGAGCCTGTAGAGGTCAGATTCCAGCTGCTGCTGAGCCGAATAACACCAAAACCAGCATTCATGAGTGTTATTTCCACGACTGCATTTACATGCATCAGGATTATGTGGCTTTCAGAATTGAACTGAGGATGCTTTCAATATGCCATTTAGAAGAAGAATAGGGAAAAAATGTATAAAGTGCGGTTTTAAATACATTTTCAGTATGAATGACCCATAAACTTCATTGTGCACATAGTGTTGTTACTGTAAACTACAATAGAAATAGAAATGTGTGTATATATATATATATGTTTGTATGTATGTGTATTTAAATATATTTTTACAATCAAATCAAAATAGAAATGTGTGTGTGTGTGTGTAAACGAAAATTAAAAAACAAATGACAAAATCAGCTTCACAGATAATGAACGTTTCTACATTACACAAAATCACATACAAAAAATCTAAAAATTCATTCAAAATTAATTAAAGCTAATTCAAAATATTAATACATATTATTTATACTACTATATACTAAATGTAAATAATACTAAAGTAACACTGATGCACGTAGAACAAATTTTATTTTTTTAGAAACACCATGTTATTAGTTCTTAATAGTTAGCCTTTGATATATGCACCTATAACAATTTGTACTTAATTCATATTTTATTTTATTTTATTAACTCTCAAATTAAAAAAAAGGTTTTATTTTTGTGGAATGTATGGCGAAATGAAAATCGTATTTCACTTATAAATATGTTTATTGAGAAAAACAACAATAAACTATATATTTCTTATTTCTAAGAAATGTCTGAAATATTGTGCATCAATTATATTTTTTATTCACATACAGTTATTTAGTATAAAATATAATAGTATTTATTAATATTTTAATGGATTTTAAATTAATTGAATTTTTAGTACATTTGTAGATTTGTTTTAGATAAGTTTTAGTAAAAAAAAAGATATATATATATATAGTTTTAGTAAATGCACATCGCCTTAAACTTCCAATATGAGGAATATTTGAGAGGCTGTATTTTTCCTCAAAGGCAGGCATCTACGGTGGCGACACAGAGTGAGGAATCATGGGAAGGAGCTCAGCTCGCTGGAGCAGAACTGAGAGGAACAGACGCCGTCTCTGCTTCCAGTTCTCGCTCCTCCTGTCCAAACTGAAGGAGGCCAACTCTGAGCTCCACAAACTGGAGGAAAAGTCCTTGGCCCTGCAGAAGAATAAGAAGAAAGAAATTATGAAGGGAAAAATGATTTATTTCTATATTATATAAGAACAGGAAATGGGAGGTTCCTTTCCCAGACCTTCGAAGCATCATGATCTGATGATGAATCCCCAGCTGCTGACCAATGACAAGATCATGAGCATAAAAAGTCATTCTGACAGACAGAAGAAATATGTGAAATTCAAGAACCAGAACAGAAATAACCCTCTGTGAAAGAGTTACTGTGGAAAGAACTGAAGAACAACAGCAGAAGTGAATGTCTGTGCTCTTTTATAAGGTTAGTGAAGAACATCTATTCTTAAATTAAAATAGCCGCCACTGCAATAGCTAAAATCCTCATCTGAATGTGCATGGCTTAATTCCATAGAGGATATTGCATGGGATAATATCCAGGACACTTGCTGGAGTTCGACTGTGTTTGTTCTGACTTTCTTCTTCTACTATTATAATTATTCTACCATAAAAGTGTCTGGGAGTTACAGCTTCAAATCTCACTTACTACTCAGGCAAGAGCTGCCTGCTATAATAATAGAATTTAAATATTTGCACATAACTCTAAATCCCCGATCTTTGCTCCTGAATCAAATGCTTTTTATTTTTCCACTATTTTGATTTCTTTACAAGCTTTTATAACATGCCAAACACACGATTCTTTTTAAATTTGCTTTGTTTTATTGCATACTTTATTTTGTACTTCTTAATTTGTTCATCCACCCTACATGTGTGTGTGTGTGTGTGTGTGTGTGTGTATGTGTGTGTATATAGGCTATATTCTACCAATATATTTTTTATTGTTTTAAAATTATTTTGAAAATATAAATATTTTTTAAAGAATATATTTAGTCCTCCATATATTTCAATCCAAGAAAATCACAGTCACATATGTTACATTTGAAGAAAAATGTCTTGTTGTCTATAACATATGTGAACATATAACACATTTGAATAAAATAAAAGTCAAATTGAATTAAAATAAGTCATGAATAAAGCCTAAATGTAGGCTACTATAAGATTAGAAATGCATTTTCTTGCTCCTGAAATACATTTTGAAAAATATTTTGGTAGGCTATATGAAGTTTGAAAGTAATATATTTTCAATGTAAAAAAAATAATTTTATTGAGCTTCACTGTTTACAATATGTAAAATATATTTTGGTCAGACAGATTGATTGATTGATTGATTGATTGATTGATTGATTCATTGACTTGCACCATCTGTGCTGCTATATTGTGTGATTCATTTATATCCATGACTTGACCTCCCTAGGTTTTGTTTCTGACCTTTCCGAGATTCCCTCTGTAAACATGCGGTGAGGTCAAATCCTTACCTAGCATTGAACTTGATGAATGAATGTTCATGTTTGTTCAACAGATGCCTGTGTTTTTACATCAGAACTTTGATTTACACTGGCAGTCACAATTTGGACACACTTAGGCATGCTTTATTATGACTTCTTTCCACATTTTAGAATGACAGCAAAGCTATGGATAGAATAAGCTATGGAAATGTCACACAAAACTCTTTTATATTTAAGTTTCTTTGTCTGGATTTCAGTACATTTATCAGCCAACTTTATAAGGTGCATCATGGCATGCTTTTAATTAAACACTAATGAAGGCGGAACATGCATGTGCTGCACAAGTAATGGTGCTTTTACTTATCATATTTAACTTTTTTTTTTAATTTAATGTACATTTTAGTTGCATGAAAAAATTCAAACATAGACAATTTTACACTATTGCATTAATTTACCAAGCGTTTCAACCATTTAAGCAGAAGCCTTAAAGTCTTTAATATCGTGAGAAACATCAATTCACTCAAGTGTGGACAATGGGGCAGACAATAGGAAGTGGTTGATTTGTGGCTTTGATATTGTTTTATTTGATTGCACTCTAGTTATGTAAGAGTCATTCAAGCTGAAGTCATCAGCAATGTTTTCATGCACCTCATCCACGGTATTTTTTAAATTTAAATTCACATATACTTCCATTTATTTATTTATTTTATTCTGTTCTACTGGCTTTGACATAACATTTTTTTATTTATTTATTTATTTATTTATAGATAAAGTAAAGATAATTACCTTGAAGTTTCTGAAGGCATAAGTATCTCCCAAACATATATTAAAATGTATAAACCTAGCACATTATTTATCTGACAGTGTTTAAAATCGTACAATTATATTCTGAAAACAGGTATAGCAAGCCGAAAAAGCCATGTGTTTCATAGAATGACGCTTATTTGAGATGCATTTGAATAGTACAGCATGTCCTCATACATGTTTGCACTGAATCAGAGGCTTTAGGCAAACGACAGACTCGTTGCTATTATGTAACTTCATGCGGCAGTAGTGAAATCTGTGGTTGTTGGAACTCAACACTTGAACGGTTTTCTCTCGGTCTGTTCTCTTAGATGGACATTTTGTAAATTGCTTGTTAACTTGTGCTTCACCCTGTCAGGAAATTGTTGAACTATTATAATGTTGTGGCTTGTTAAAGTAGGTTACATTTTCCCAGATCTGTAATGAGAGTCGTTCATTGTTGTTGGGGATTGTCATTTCTTAAAACCAGTGCCACCCAAACTTTTGCTGTACTTGAAAACTGGGTTCATTATTCATTCTGATCCATTTTCTTCTTGTTTGTTTTTCCAGTTCTTAGCAGAAATTGTCATTTTTCACACAAATGCCTTTATGTGAATCAACCCAAAATTATGCAACATGCCTTTAACAGTTACAGAGTGTTTTTAGACCTAGTCATATTAAAGGATTAGCTCTGCCAAAAATGAAAATTTGATGAGAATTGACTCACCCTTAGGCTATCCAAGTTGTAGATGAGTTTGTTTCTTAATGGAAACAGATTTGGGGAAATTTAGTATATGAATGGCAATGAATGGGTGCCATTAGAATGAGAGTCCAAACAGCTGATAAAAACCAATCAACAGCTGATAATCCATCAATTAATGTCTTGAGAAGCCAAAAGCTGCATGATTGTAAGAAACATATCCATCATTATGGCATTTTAACTTTAAAATGTCACTTCTGGCCAGAGTCCACTAATGCTTTCTCCAGTGAAAATCACATCCAAATCCACCCCATATAGCTTTTTACAGCTGTTTTGGCTTGTAAATGGTGTTTGGTCTGTGCATATTTCTCTCCTGATTCAGATGAGATGACTTATGAATTATGGACTTGTATTTTAGCAATGGTTTGAGGATAAAAATGGTTTAATAATGGATTTGTTTCTTACAAATGCATCGTTTTTGGCATCTCATGCAGAGTGTGTGAGCACTAGTGTGCAAACTTTTTTCCTACCTCATGCCAAGCTAATAACATGGTTGTCAGCATTAAAAGGTATAATTGCTGCTTTTTGCAGTGCAAATTTTGTTTGTGATGAAATTAACAGTATGTTTTCGTCAGTTATTTCACCTACGGATAGCTGCATTTCTTACAGATTTCTGCTCATTCGAAATCAGATACAGATGAAGTAGCACTGTAAGATTACATTTGTTTGAATTAATTACTGCGAAAGCGATTGCGTGTGAATAAGTGTCGTACCCGTTTAAATCATGCTTTCTGATGTGAGTGATCCAGCTCTATCAAGCTAAATAGGCTATGTTTAACATGTGAATTCTTGCTAAATATGCAGTTATATTACGGGCCGTTGGCATGAATTGTACTCGTGATGGAGCGGCAGTGGAGCGCTCTTTGGAGCGAGTGAAAACCACAACGCTCCGACTTCTGAAAAATCTCGCTCCATTCAAAATCACACCGCTCCGCTCACATACTCTGTTCTCCAGATGTTAGTTGATGGACTGGAGTGGTGTAGATTACTTGTAGATTATTGTGATGTTTTTATCAGCTGTTTGGACTCTCATTCTGACGGCACCCATTCACAACCATTCATATGATAAATTTCTCCAGATCTTTTCGGATGAAGAAACAAACTCGTATAAATCTTAGATGGCCTAAAGGTGAGTCAATTCTCAGCAAATTTTCATTTTTCATTCTGACGGCACCCATTCACTGCAGAGGATTCGTTGGTGAGCAAGTGATGTGATGCTACATTTCTTCAAACTAAAATGGAAAATCAAGCTCAAAGGAATAGTTATCCCGAAAATAATTAGCTACTTTTGTAATATCTCTTTAAAATTATTAGTATGGCTTGCTGGTTTTATTAGGAAGAGTCTTTAATCAATAGGAATAATACAAATTCACTAATTAAATAATGTTTTGTTCTAAGGTAAATAATCTTTAAATGTGGCTGCTGTAAGCGTGTATGTACAAGTGGAATCAACTGACGTCATTGCCCATTAAAAACAATTTACTAACTGTGAAGTCAATATTTGGCAATCCACTGAACATCTGGATGAGGCTTTGGAGGTTACGAGCAGATCAAGGTTTGGCTGGTTAGTTAAATTTCAGGGTTAATGTAGGCCATGTACTCTTAGATCCTGTTTAATTACAAAATGTTCCCTTTTTCTCCAGTGCACGTTTATTTTATTCCTCAAATTCTCATTTTTAATGCTGAGCAAGCACGTTAAGTTCCTCTGAAATGCAGCCGTATAGTCTGCTCTTTTAAAGAATGAAACTGTTGTGCAAAAATGACTCTGTTTTAGCAGTCGATTGCTGGATCGGCACTATAGAGCTTCAGCTATAGTCAGCATTTCCCATGTATCGGCGTTTCTTAGAAAAGAGGGAAGTAAGAGTAGAAATCCACAAGTATTTGCAGATTGCTTAAGTTTAGTTATTTAAGAGTTGGTCATCAGATTATATATTACTGCACTTATGCATCTATGAATCTGAGTCTTATTTCTTTTCTTTTTTTTTTGTAGTTTCTAATTAGATGTCATTTTCTAAATATTATGATCATGAAAGCAATACATACACTGTAAAAAAAAAAAAAATAATAATTTTTTGATGTTTTAAATTAAGCAAGTTATTGGAGTACATTTTTGCAAGAAAATATTTCAGGTTTTCTCCTATTATGTGTTTTATGCCATTTCTTTGTAATTCTTTGTGAAATTTACTAGCAATTTCTGAGTGAAATTCAGATCTACACCAATTTTCTTAAAAAAAAATTATTTCTACTTTATTTAAATAAATTTTTTCTCATTTGACATCTACTTTTATAGAGAAAATAGCATATATATATATATATATATATATATACCTTTATATATATATTAGCGAGAAAATGACGTAAAAAAAAAATTTTTTTTTTTTTTCTGGATCCTGGCTTGAACTTTGAGTTTGTCTCACAAACACTGTTCACTTTCAGTAAACATGAGGTTCAAAGTTCATAAAACATGACTAACAATATCATAAAAGCTGAAGAGGACATTCAAGGGTGCCTGAATATTATTTATAGGGTCAGAGTCATGGGAAATCTGCAAATAGTTGTGATTGCAGGCCTTAAGATGTCATGGAAATGTTTGAAAAAAACAACACCACACACATATTTAACAAATATTTAATATATTTGTCATTTCTTTGTCTTCCAGATATGGGTCGGTCATCCCTCATTTTTCTGGTCACTGTACTTTGGGCAGTTGAATGTGCCGTAATATCAACTAAAGAACCTTTAGGTTCAGGTAAGGAGTTGTATCTGTTGCCCTCATTAACTTTACTACCTGGATGAAATGAGTCATATACTGATACTGGCATTGATACTGATACTGGTAAATGAAATAAAATTCAATTGTAGCTCACTGAGTATATAATATTATATTTTTATAATATTATATATAAAATATACAAATTTTTGTATTGCTTGAAACACTAAATACGATATATTTTTCAGCATAATGTTACCCCTCCATGTTTGACGCATTATTTTAATATCACTGATATACTATTATAGTTTTTGTAAATATTTTGAATTAGTTCTAATGTATACAGTGGTGTGAAAAAGTGTTGGCCCCCTTCCTGATTTCTTATTTTCTTGCATGTTTGTCACACTTTAATGTTTCAGATCATCAAACAAGTGTGACAAACATGCAAAAAAATAAGAAATCAGGAAGGGGGCCAACACTTTTTCACACCACTGTAGATATATAGATATATAGATATATATATATAGATTAGGGATGCACCGAATGTTCGGTAACCAAAATTATTCGGCCGAAAATAGCAAAAAAAGCTCTTTTGGTGTCCGGCCGAATAAGCGAAAAAGACAGAATAAACTGTACCGAACAATGATGTGACGTGATCAAATAGCAACCAGCGTAGAGTGAGAGGCGCAATGCAACAAACATGTCAGCAGTGTGGAAGCATTTAAAACTGTCCGAGAAAAATGCAAAATCATTACAAGCACCGACAGCGAGAGATTTTAGTACTGCATCGCATGTCTTCGATGAGAAGAGGAAGAAACAATTGAAACAATTAGTAAATAAACTGCAGAACATCATGTTTTCTAATACACGCGCGCTTTGCATATATTCTGACAGCCTGCACGAACTCGCCACTCTATCTGCTCATTAACCAGGGTTCAAAGTCCAAACCACGTGGGAAATCTGCGCTGAACCGGTGTTACTCGTCAGTTGCTCAGTTACATTTTTATGATTTATTTTTTACAAGGCACGTGACAATGCAATACGTGCAACGTATTCGTAATGAGACTCATTTATAAATCTGCTGTTGTCGACAAAAAGAAGCATTGAGGTCTTCCTGCGCTTTTCCGCCAAAATAAAAGTTGAGAAAAAGCAATCACTCCATAAACATTCATAAATGTTAGTATTGTAATTTTACTGTTGTCCTGTAAACTAAAATAAAAAGTAAGACAATAATAATGATAATAATTTCAACAGCTCTGTTAATACATTTATTATAATATTCACACATAGTGTTCAAATTAGGATCTGTAATATTTTCGAATGTTTTAAAAGAAGTCTCTTCTTCTCAGCAAGGCTGCTTTTATTTGTATAGTAAAAAAATATTGGCAAAATACATGGGGAAAAAAATTCGAAAACCGTGTTCGGTATTCGGCCTTCGGCCCAGTGTTTCATTTTGTTCGGTTTCGTTTTCGGCCAAGAATTTTCATTTCGGTGCATCCCTAATATATATTATTTTTATATACATTATTTTATTTCAGTTAATGTTTAACTTAATTTAAGTAATTTTTCAATAGTTTTAGTTAACAATAATAACCCTGCTTGAGGTAGAGAATGCATGGAAAAAATTGTAGCATTGTTGCCGCTATATTGTTGAATTTTTTTTTTTACCAAATTAATTTTGTTCCTATGCTCTCGTATTATGCCTTTCCATTCTCCTGGATTAACTGTCTTCATCGTGCATGTCTGTGGACAGGTTCCTGCAGGGATTTCGGACAGGCGTTTGAGCGGACGTTCTCGATCCCGGGTGAAGTTGCGATACTGGAGTGCCCACTGCAGATGCATTATCTCTTTAATCTTGCAGATACGCCGAACAGCGTCACATGGTACGATGAGAGAACGGGCTCTGAGATCACAGAGCTGGAGCAGAGCGTCATGCTCAAGAAAACACAAGTGTGGTTCTTCAACGTCACCATGCAGCAGCAAGGAAAGTACACATGTGTGGTCAGGTATGAACTTTTGAGTTTTAAAATTATTCTGTATGTCTATCAATAAGAATCTGTCCGAAGCAATGGATCATGGGACGCACCAAGCCACTTCACTCAGCAAAGTGTTTTGCTCAAAGTAGGAATTAGAAATGTGACAAAAAAAAAATGATGTCTCTATTTTTGGGATATTGTCATAGCGTTGTGCTGATAGACGATAGTATTGTGTAATAGTTATTATCAGCTATTATTGTTTCTTATTATTAGAAATAGTTTTTGCTGCTTCATATTTTTGTGGAAACCTTGAAACATTTTTATTTTCATGAATTTTTGAGGTATAGAAAGTTCAAAAGCATTTATTTAAATAATGTCTTTTGTAACATTGTGAATGTCTTTACTGTCACTTTTGAACAATTTAATGCATCCTTGCTGAATATAAGCATTATAAAAAAAATTTTTTTTTTTAAATAACCTGCTCACCCCAAACTTTTGAATGGTATGTATCACGTTTCTACAAAAAAGTTTTCAGCATTGCTAATAATCAGAAATATTTCTCGAGCAGCAAATCAGCATATTATAATGTTTTCTGAAGATCATGTGACACTGAAGACTGGAGTAATGATGCTGAAAATTCAGCTTTGATCACAGAAATAAATTACATTTTAACATAGATTCACATAGAAAACAGTTAAATGGATAGTTCACCCAAAAATGAAAATTCTGTCATTAATTACTCACCCTCATGTCGTTCCAAACCCGTAAGACCTTCGTTCATCTTCTGAACACAAATTAAGATATTTTTGATCAAATCTGAGAGCTGTCTGACCCTCTGTAGACAGCAATGCAACTGCAATGTTCCCAAGTCCAGAAACGTAGCAAGGACATCGGTAAAATAGTCCCAGAATGTAATCAGCGTAGTTTACGTTCAGTACACAGTGTGCGAATGCTGAACGTAAACAGCGTTCAACAAACTGATTAAATGTAAATGAATTTAATCTTACACTGTGGTACATGAACAGTGTTGATCGTGACTACCGTATCATGAGGCTACTCCTGTTTGCATTGTGATCTATATTTTTACATATTTATTTTAAAATATTTTATCTATCCCTCCATGGCGTATTTAAGTCCCACTTGAATGATGGTCCTTCTGTGTCCAAAATTGATCAAAAACATCTTGGGACAAGGTTTTCACACTGACAGCTGTCATTGTAAGACAGTTGTTTGTCCGAGTGAGCAACAGTAACTAAGGGGGGCGGGGCTTACCGATAGGTCAATTATAATATGATTAAGAGTAAAAGTCTAGACACAGATGGAGGAGATTGGGAGCGTTTCTGTGAGGTGGGAGATTTCAGGGGGAGCTTGATTCACATGCAGTCACTTTGGAAGTGAAATGTTTCTTAGAAAAACATCTTGAGCAGAGGATGTGGTCAGTCTGTCAGACTCGCTGTTATGGGCCTTGCATGCAACTGTAGCGAATCAGCTCATGGGGAAATATGAATAATTATTGTGGGTGTGGAGGAGGATGTTGGGGTGGACTGCTGTTGGACATACCATGGTGTTTGCATGCAGGATGAGGATGTGTGTTCATTCAAAGAAAGGTTTTCCTATGGATTAATTAGAAAAGAGTCCATTTCTACTGTGCACTGTGTCTCTTCCTATGGAAAAGGCAGTGATTTTCCCTACTCACATTCCATTAGGTCGTAAATGGCTCTGGTCTAGCAAAGGTGTCGTGGTTGCCATGGTAACCAGTGGCCTGTGGTCATTCGCAGACATCCTGGCGCCCAGTCTATTGGGTGAGGGGTCTGTGACGACTTGTTAATCTAATGAATAACTGATTTGTTAAATCAAATGAAAAATTGTGTTTTTGATTGGTCCAGATGCTACACAACAGAAATGCCATTTTCCTTGAAGAACTAGAAGTCTATTTTTAAGACGATGAGATTTTTTCCACTGCCGTGTTTTCACGAGATTCACTGAAGCTGCAGCGCTCTGTTGACTGAAGAAGTAAATGGACGGAAAGATCAGGAAGGATTAATATGTGGCGTGTCCAGCAAACCAGTGTCGTGTTGAACAGGTGTTGAAGATCCTGACCTTTAAACAACCTGCTGCCACAAAACACACACTTACGGTCATGGACAGAAGCTGTAAGCAAAGAAAGGTTAAGAAAACAGGCTAAAACTGGTGCTGATTTGTTTAATGCTGAATATACAGATTCAAAAATTAAAAAGTCGTAAGGCAAAGATATGGTGCTTAGATGTTCCTTTGTGTAAAGTACAGATCAAATGCGCTGCTGGAAGTCCAACCAGGGCTTCATGAGACATAAGATAAAAAATAGGATTATTATGAGAGGTTACTTGAAATCATATGAAAAGGAAAAATAGCAATAAGTGAACAAGTAAAGAATCTGAAATGAGAATATAAAATATAAATCAGAAAAATTAAATGTTAGGACTGTTAAAATTGTTTATTTTTTATTTGTTTGTTTTATTTTATACTGTTGTTTATTTATTTGTTGTTATTTATTTATATAGTATTATTTTGTGTTTTTTTTTATCGAATTAAAAAATATTAGGAATGTTAAAATTGTTTATTTACTTTATTATTGTTTTTATTTATTTTTATATTATTACTATTACTGTTATTATTTGTAATATTTTGTTTTGCTAAAGCTAAGAATCAGAAACTTAAAAAAAAAATAGTTTTTTTATTATTATTGTTTTATTTATTATTATAGTATTATTTTTTTATTTATTGTTGTTTTTTGTTGTTATTAGTATTATTTTATTTTTATATCATCATTATTTGTGTTTTTTGCAAAACCTATATATCAGAAACTTAAAAATAGTGGGATTGTTAAAATGATTTGCTTATTGTTATTTATTAATTGTTTAAAGGGGTCCTATTATGCTTTTTCACTTTTTGAATTTTAGTCAGTGTGTAGTGTGTGTGTTTGGGCATAAAAAAGATCTACAAAGTTACAAATCTCAAAGTCCACTCCAAAGGGAGATATTTCGTTTTTTTCAATCCCTTTTCAAGAACTACAACGAATGGCTCGTTTGGACTACAGCGTTTGTTTTCCGGAGTTTTGTGATGTCACAAAGCAGCCCATTAGAATATAATAAATCCCGCCTACGGAAATTCGAATGGTTGGGGGGTGGGGAGGGGCAAAAAAGAAGAAGTGCTGCTGTAGCGTCAGGTTTTCGCAAGTTATTACAAATGCACCTGAACAATTATGTATGTAAATATGTATGTTACAATTATGAAAACGTTTTTATAATAAATTGCTGACAGTACAATACTGGACAATGATGTAATCTGCAGAATTTACACTTCAATTATGAGACTACAGTGTTTCCCATACATTGAGTGCGGGTGTTTTTATATCACTGTATTTCTGAAGGAAACCGACTGTCTTCAGAAAATTGGATGTCATTTTCATTTCATCTTGCATGTAATGTCTGATAAAGCAGTGTTTGTGAGCGGAGCGCTGCTTTGTGTACAGCCGTTACCGGGGAAACCTCGATCTCTACCACTCCAACAGCAGGCAGAGAATGAGTTTGCATATATATGCCGCCACAAATAGAGTGCAAGTCTGTGGGAAACACTGGACTATGGTATAAATAAATTCAACTGTATAACAGTTTCACTGCGATTCATGTTATAATGTTAGAATTAAATAACAATAAACACAATACATATGCACTTATCTGTACATAGTAAATGCAGTTATTTTTAAGCAGTTGTTGGCATCCTATCTAAAACATGATTCAGCCAAAAAAACAATAACGTTACCACCTAATATGTCTTGCAATATCCGTGCGTGCAAAGGTTCTGCGCGATCCT
>NW_015537984.1:14264-28355 GCF_001515605.1 Sinocyclocheilus anshuiensis | reverse complement strand
GCTGTCGTGAACATGGAATTTACAGTATAACGAGGATGTCACGTAAAACGCGCAATCTGATGGATGGATAAATCAAAAGTAGATATGATATGTGTCTGTGACTGTTTATGCGCAAAGAGACTGCTATATAAATAATCTGCTTGTTTCTGCATGTCTCTGAGTGGCGCTGTTTTATCTACTGCATACTGAAGTACGCATGATGCTAATGGTGTGTTCAGCGTCTACATAAACATGAACATCAGCAGAGCTGCTCTGAGAGAAAACGTAAATAAACATTTCCTAGTTTTATTTGAGAAAAACCATTGTCAAATACACTCTGAAACTCAAAGGTCCGCTACAACCCGTCAAAATAAAAGTTTAATTTAACTTGATATTAATTATAAATATATTAGCATTGTAATGTACTTCAAAGTAAAAATAACAACAATAATAATATTCTTTATAATAATGAATTTATTTAAACATTATTTTTAAGGAATATTATGTTTGTCCATGTTTTAACTTTGTATACCTCTGTTGTGCAGAACTTTGCCAAAAATAAAAGTTGTAACATTTTAATTTGATAACATTTTAAAACATTAATTAAAATGTTAAAGGGGTTCTATTATGCTTTTTCACTTTTTGAATTTTAGATAGTGTGTAGTGTGTATGTTTGGGCATAAAAAAGATCTTCAAACTTACAAATCTCAAAGTCCACTCCACAGGGAGATATTTCGTTTTAAAAAAAAATCCCTTTTCAAGAACTACAACGAACGGCTTGTTTGGACTACAGCATTTGTTTTCCGGGCTTTGTGATGTCACAAAGCGGCCCATTAGAATATAATAAATCCCGCCTACGGAAATTCGAATGGTTGGGGGGTGGGGAGGGGCAAAAAAGAAGAAGTGCTGCTGTAGCGTCAGGTTTTCGCAAGTTATTACAAATGCACTATGTATGTAATGTATGTAAATATGTATGTTACAATTATGAAAACGTTTTTATAATAAATTGCTGACAGTGACAATGATGACACACACACACACACACACACACACACACACACACACGCGTCATGTTCAATTCAAGCGGCTGTCTAAAACTGTTTATTTGATCACCAAATGGGCAAAAGTTTACTTTAAGAAAGATCAAAAAGCGGCATAGATGAGTCTGACGTTCGGTGTAACAACAGAGCAAACGGAAAAAGAAAGCACGATCTATATTATAGCTTTATATGAAGCACAGATTTTATTAGAGCCACAGAAGGACAAACGTTTCACTGAAAAATGCGAAATTTTCCAGCCCAGGGTGAAGTCTTTATGTACATTATAATGTAATTTAAAGGGGTCTTTAAATTTAAATACATATGCACTTATCTGTACTTAGTAAATGCAGTTATTTTTAAGCGGTTGTTGACATCTTATGTAAAACGTGATTTAAATAAAATAAAAAATAAAAAATAAAAACAATAACATTACCACTCTAATATGTCTTGCAATGTCCGTGCGTGCAGAGGTTCTGCGCGATCCTCTTGTTCAATATTCTCTGGGTCTGAATCCGGCTCAAATTGATGCAATATTGACGCCAACTAAACCAGAGCAGACGTAACTTGTTAGGTGCGTTCGACTTCATGCGGTGCTGCGCAGACCGATCGGTGGCTGACTTGAAGCAGTGCATGCCGGTTAGAAATTTAGCCGACGCCACGTCACTGTCACGTGTGGCATCAAAGTACCGCGATAGCGTTTCGAGAGCAGCCGGCTGACGCAGCGACTGCAGGAGCGCTGATGATGACACAGCTGTTTCACGATTGGCCAGATTCACCGCATGACAACAATGACATGTGTTTCTAACATCTTCAATTCCAATACTGCTCACAAATCTGTATTTTTAGAACAGTAAAAGCTTTTTTACTGTAGTTGCAATGTTATATCACGTTTATCAAAAAAAAAACACTAATAAAAGCATATATACCCCCACTTTATTGGTATTTAAACAGTATATGTTTGTTGAACTTTATTCTTGAACAGATGGCGACGTATTAAGCAGTATATAATCAGTATATGTGACCCTGGAGCACAAAAGCAGTCATAAGTCGCTGGGGTGTTACATATATCTGTTGCTCATGAAAACGTTTCTGAAACGTCTGTGTATTTGACAAATATTGCATGTTATTCACTTCATCTGTGATAGAGTATGCAAACACCACGAGAGCGTCACTACCAGGAGCAGAAAGTGTCCGACTTGACGTCTCCGCGTTCAATTCCGCCCCCGACTGCAAGCGGCTACTCTCGCCGATCGGTCTGCGCAGCGCTGCATGAAGTCGAACACACCTGCTGCTTTGACAAGGGGCGGGGCAGTACTGAAACACCGTCTAAGCTGTTCGCCAATCACAACGCACTGGGACAGCTAACCAATCACATCACATTTCGTTTTTCGGAAGGCGGGCCTTCATCAAAGCCGGAACTAATCGAGCCGTTTGTGCCAGCCTGGGGAGAAAGGTATTGTAATAATGTAAATTATGTGAAAAATAATGCGTTTTTCGAAACACCAAGCATGAGAGCATGTTCTAGTACACCCCCAAAACAAAATCAAGACTTTGTAAAAGAGCATAATAGGACCCCTTCAATTTGTTTTATTTTTATATTATTGTTTATGTATTTGTTGTTGTTGTTGTTTATTTTATAGGATTATTATTATTTGTGTTTTGTTGACTCAAATTAAACAATTATAAAGTTGTTTAATAACTTTATTTTTTTTTATTTATTGTTTATTATTATTTATAGTATTTTGTCTTGCTAAACCTTTGAACAAGAAATGTTTTAATTAGTTGTCGTTTTATTTATTATTATTATTACTATTATTATTATTTTATAGTATAATTTTTATTTATTGTTATTAATATTTTATTTTTATAATATTATTCGTTTTATTTTGCTAAACCTATGAATCAGAAAACATAAGAATATTAGGACTGTTATTATTTGTTTGTTGCAGTTATTTGTTTATTTTATAATATTTTATTTTTGTATTTATTTTATTTTGTTTTGTTTGTACTGGGTACCTTAACACATCAAGTTTTTTCCCCAGTATAATATAACTGGATAATATAGCTCCTATTATACTGGAACATATGTGGCTTTATTAATGGGGCTCTGAGGAACATAGGACAAAAAACTGATAAACACTGATCTAGATTAATGGACAGTGCTTAAACCGTCAGCAAAGGGGCAGCATTTGTCATTTGCATGCCATATGTGCTGTGTTTTGGAAAAAAACACTTAATACTTCAGATACTTTTGTATCATAATATCTTACTCTTTCCATGCCACGGCTGTGTGAGAAGCATGACAGCTGAATGCAGAATACTGGAATAAATTCGATTTTTAAGAAATGGCTTTAAAATAGCATGCATTGCGTTAGCCGTCATGTCTTTGTCATGCAACATGTCTGTGTTTCATGTCATCAGGACTGTAAATGAGTGCTACAAACAGGCGACGGGGCTGGTGGTGTCCAAAATGACATCGGAAAACTGTGAGAGACCGCAGAGGGGACTCCAGCGGATCAGCGCTCATGTGAATGATCTCCTCGCCTGCCCTCTGAGGAGGTATTTAAAGAGTGTGGACAGTCCGTCCTACCAGTGGTACAAGGTAGAGAATGCTTTGTTTATCCCCATATCTGATGAAGTTTGCCTGAGAGGCCTTAAAGCCATTTTAAAAGTGCATTTAAAAATGAAAGTCCTGCTATTATTTACTCCTCCTTAATGGTTTTTCAAATCTATTTTATGATAATTCGTTCTGTTGAACAAAATGCATTTAATCATTTTAGAAACTTTTTTAAATTGCATTAGTTTCCATGACTTCTCCAAGTCTAGAAATCACATTATGCCTTGATTTAAGATTAATGTATCTGAATTGCAAATAAAATTGCCATGCATTTGGATGACACAGTTTTATATTCATATATTTGTCAGTCATGCATAAATGAAACATGTCAGGTTTCTGTAATAGTACTAATAAACTGAATATGTTTTAAATACACAGTGAACAGGTTTATATATTTATCATCAGTAAATTTGTTTCAGTCTCATACATTTTAACTGATAAATAAATTTAATTGTTTTTACAGCGAACAAATTTATGCTGATTCTAAGCAATTTGTATAAAAGCATTTTAAAAATATGATTAAGTAAAATCAAATAGGTCCATATGGTTAATAACAAACAATTCCATGATTTTTTTTTTAGCTGTTTCTTTATGTATGACTGACTAATATGCATCACGTTAAGTTTAGTAGTTTGTTAAAATATTGTAATCCAAATAGATGGAAATTGTATATGCAATTAAAATATGTAAATATTAAATTCAGGCCTAATTTTTTTAGTGTGGGGACCTTGATTCTTAAATAAAAATGGTAGATGTTTAAGGAACAAATTAACCCTACTTTAATTCAGTTCACTAAAATTCACAATAATAAAAAAGGGAAAAGTGGTAAAAACAATAAACCTTAAACATTAATATTTTTCAAACATTACAAACAAGTAAACATTATTTTTAATCATATGACTTTCACAAAGTGAATCTTATTTTGAAAATATATATATATTTTATATATATATAGTTTTTTTTTTTTAGGCTACGCTGCTTTCATAGACGCACGCACACACATTATAGCACACGACAACACAGCACGGAAACTTTTATTAAAAGTTTACTGCTCAAACAGTAAATCATGGTTTCGATTGCCAGCAAAATTCACATGCATAAACTGACAAAAACGTATGCCTTTAATGCAGAATATGTTTCTTCCAATTATAGTGTCTACGAAAAGCATAAATTCAATGTAAATACTCTCAGAGGGTAGTTGAGAAACCGACATGGCAATGTACATTTTGTTTTATTTTGGATCTGTGCACCTTTACTCATTCATTCAGTTTGACCCCTAGATTTCATAGTTGATGTAAACTCTTTATCTTTGTCTCTGTGTCTGCTTTTCTCTCAGAACTGCGAGCTCCTTCGAGAAAATGAGAAATTTGCTCCACATAAAGATATGCTCAACATACACAAAGTACATGTCGATGACGCCGGATTTTACACATGCAAAATGACCTTTCGTTTAGCTGGAGTTATCCGTGAAATGGCCGAAACTATAGAGTGTGAAGTGAATGGTGAGCATTTACTGCACAATGGAAAGATTGTGTGTAGACATAACGACAATCTGCTGAAAATTCATTCACTCTCAGGCCATCCAAGCTGTAGATGAGTTTGTTTCTTCATCAGATTTGGAGAAATGCAGCATTGCATCAGTGTCTCAGCAATGGATGCTCTGCAGTGAATGGGTGCCGTCAGAATGAGAGTCCAAACAGCTGATAAAAACATCACAATAACCCACAAGTAATCCACACCACTCCAGTCCATCAGTTAATGTCTTGAGAAAAGCTGAAACAAATCCATCATTAAGACGTTTTAACTTGCAAACCATTGCTTCCAGCTAAAATATGACTCCATAATCCATAATAATGCTTCCTCCAGTGAAAAAGTGCATCTCCTGTTGTCTCTCTCATCAAAATCCAGCCACATATTTGTTTAGAGCTGTTTGGGCTTGTAAACGGTGCTTGATCTGTGCAGATTTCCCTCCTGATTCAGACCAGAACACTTTTTCACTGGAGGAAGCGTTATTATGGGTTATGGACTCGGATTTTAGCAACGGTTTGAAGTTAAAAACATCTAAATGATGGGTTTGTTTCAGCTTTTGTCTTCTCAAGATGTTAACTGATGGACTGGAGTGCTGTGGATTATCGTGATGTTTTTATCAGCTGTTTTGACTCTCAAGCAAAACGGTGCTTTTAATTACTGGTATATGATTATTTATTTCTTTTTTTAATTCTTGCAGATGAGTATTTAATGAAACCACGAGTGATCGAGCCTGTTAATGAGATCATCAAAGTGGAGAGAGGTGAGCTGCACATTTCTTTTATTTATTCTGTATTACCGTTTATTTCTCTCTGGTTTTTAACCTCTCAGTATATGTGTTCTGTACACATGAAGTTCAGTAACCACATCCTACAAAGAAATGCAACAAAACTGCAGTTTGTACAGTGGTGGCCAAAATGATTAGAACACTAGTATTTTCTCCAGCTGAAAAAATGGTTTGAAGTCAGTTATTTCTATCTTTTGCTGTAGTGTGTCAGTAGGAAATATCAGTTTACATTTCCAAACGTTCATTTTGCCATTAAAAGTAATAATCGAGTGAGATTTTTGTGCTGCACACAGAGATCTGATCTGATCATCATCAGTCTGTCTGGAATGACATGAAGAAACAGAACAAACTGAGACAGACTCAATCCAGAAGAACTGTGGCAGCGTCTCCAAGATGCTTCACATGACTTATGAGAGTACTGCAGACTCACCTGTGTGTGTTTGTTCATAAGGTTCATCCTTCAGGAAGGACTGCATCTTCGAAGTTCAGGGCAAAGGCATTCCCATGGTTGACGTGATCTGGAAAGTCCTGCTGGAGTCTGAAGAGGAGTTAATCTCCCGAAACACGTCGCATCGCATTCATCAGGAACCCATGAAGTGCGTACTGAAGTTAGCTGTGTTTCAGATAAGATAAAGATCGGTTAAGACTTGAATTTGGTCAGTTTTGGTGTGGACAGTCTTGATTTTAGGTTTGAATAAATGATGCTTTGTTGTTTGAAACCATATAGAGACTAGACATGTCATGCATTTATCATGAATAATTTTTTTTTATACGTAAAGTTAGAAAATACTCAAAAAAGATGAAGCACCTTTAATTTGTGAAGTGTTTAATTCACTGGATAATACTAAAATTGCCATTACCACATTATTATTATTATATATTTAAAACTTTTTTTTTTTCAAATAAAAGTATAGCAGTATTGTGATGAATGTCATTATTGTGAATTAATTATCCTTTGTTGTCTGAATCCATATAGATGAGACTTGCATCTATAATTCATACTAAATAGAGAAAATACTCAATAAATTTGAAGCGCTGTATGTTTGCGAAGTATTTCATTCATTGGTTAATACAAAAGAATCCCTTAACACTTGATTATTGAATATAATAAACATTTTAATGGAAAATAACAACTATATTATGATATGTCGTCACTGTGATTATAAGATTTGGATTAATTATCCTTGTTTGAAACCATATTGACTAGATTTGCATCTATACATTTTCTGCTAAGAAGAAAAAAACAAGATGAAGCATCTTTCATTTTTAAAGTATTTCATTCATTGGATAATACAAAAATAACTGTTGCCATATTATTATTTAGAATAGTTATTAATAATTCTACAATATAATATTACAAATAAAAACATTTTAATAGATTGTTTTCCCAGTAAAAATAACTTGTGATATATATCCTTCCTGTGATAAGATTTTATTATAGACTTTGTCATGTAGTTTCTTCATGCATGCATTGAAGAGAGAATAGCTCAGGCAGACACAAAGCACATGTTCATGGATTTTCCCACAGTTTTGGAAGGTGAACATTTCTGTGTAATAGTATATATGCTTATATTGGTGAGTCATATGTTTTTCCTTCAGTTGAAGTGTAACCCGTGTGCTTTCCTCTTAAAGTGAAAGGCAGATGGAGGATGGCTATCGTATAGTGCGAACGCTCTCGCTGTCTGCCGTATCGGAGGAGGATTTCTATTTAAACTTCACCTGTATGGCATCCAGCAGCCGAGGACATCCGACCGCTCAGATCACACTCGTCCCTGCAGGTGCGTTACTACAACACCTAAATAAATACTACTTCAACACACACATCGTTCTCTATTAGCCAATTCAGTCGATAAATATGTGCATTTTTATTGGCTCAAAATCCTGCCACTCATAACTGTACATCAGAGCATTTTCACTTTCAGTGTCGACAGCAAACGACTAGTTGTTGGAAACTTGTCCGCTGGTTAAGGGAGCAGTGGGTGTTTCTCATGCAGTCAGAGCTGCTGAGATTTTCGTGCATGTACAACAAGAGAAAATTTAAAAAAATCTACAAATCCGCACCTTTTTGGTTTTTTATTTTATTACAAAAAATGTATTGGGTTGTCCAAAATTTTAAAGGTTAATTATCATGAAATTATTTAAGTAATCAGTTTTAATTAAAAATGTGTTTTTATTAAACATATTAAATGATTATACGTCTTTTATGTTGATGTCATGGTTCGGGGGACTTAATGTGTTAATATATTTATTGATTGATTTAACTGCATCAATTTGAAATAATTCCAGAAACTTTTTTTTTTAATTTTTATAATTGTGTGTATTCTCAAATTCAGTTTCAAATTGAAGCTTTTTTATGTCAAGAAAGTGTTGTTGTTTTGTTTTTATCAGATGAAAATTACAATGATGATTTAAAATAGAATCCAGGTTCGCTGTGCTTGTCTGTAGAGCTCAACTTGCACAATTTGAATATTTTATATTTACAATCATTTTATAAAATAATTTTTTATTCCTATTTCAAAAAAAAAAAAAAGTAAACTAAATAAGAAATATTACTATTTTAATGTAAAATTAAAAAATCAAGTATTTAAGAAATCATATAATAATTTTATTTTACGGTACCACTGTAAAATTACAATATTAATATTTATGCTGTCTAAATTAAATGTTAATGAATAATTTTAATTTTTGTATTAATTTACAATCCTAATTTATTTGAATATTTAATAACATCTTGAATGCCCCTTAATTTTTATTAACTAATTTATTTACTTTTATTTATTAAAATATTAATGTATTTACTTAACGGTTGATGGCATTATTTTCATGACGGATTTGTTTTATTTAATTCCCTGCATTCTGTGTTTAGAGAGCAACATGTTTTAAAGTTTATATGCATTTCTGTATGTATTTTAAAGATAGGCAAGTGGCAACGACTAGTTAAACGCTGGTTAAAGGTGCTGTATGTAGGATTGACACCGAGTGGTTGAACTAAGTATTGCAGTCCAAATTAAAAATATTGGAGAGGGGTTTTTTTCACCCGGTCCCTCCTCCTCAGACTTGACGCACACGCAGGTTGCCAGATTGACGACACCAGCAACCATCTCTCAAACGCATCTCCAATAGTTATTCTGCTTTTATTATACCGTTGTTGATCATAAAGTTTTTTGGATGGATGTCGAGGCTTTTTAGGATGGGCAGAAAGTTCTATTTCCCGCTCGGACCCCTTTCGTTTGCCAGCTTCCATGACTGAAATTAAATACGCTGTGTTTCCCGCCAACTGGCAACCCGGGGTGCCGAAATACAATTGGGTAAACTGGCAGTGTGTGGGTTTCACAAACCAAAACAGAGACCGACATTCCGGCCCGGAACACACATTTTCAAAGGAGAATAACTGACTGTAGCATTGTTTTTCAGATAAACAAATATGTTAACTTAGCATTTTCTTAAATATCTGCAAACATATTATGTTATTTTTTACGCTTTAGTAGAGTCAAAAACTTACATACAGCACCTTTAAGCGAGCAGTGAGTGTACTCATGCAGTCAGAGCCGCTGAGATTTTCCTGCATGCAAAACAAGAGAAAGCACAGACCATCAACAAATCTGCAACTTCTTTATTTTATTTTATTGCGCAGAATTTATTGGGTTGTGTGAAGTTTATGGGTTAACTATCATTTAAATAATGTAAATAATCACTTTAAATCAATTTTTTTATTGAAAAATAACATTAAATAAATTATACCTCATTTATGTTGATCTAAATAATGATCTGGGGAACTGATGTTAATATATTTATTGATTTGGTTTAACTACATCAATTTTGAATAATGAATATTTGCAGAAAATTATAGGACAGCTGTGAAATGATTTATTTATTTATTTTCACATTTTAATGAATAATTGCAGAAAATTCAGATTATTCGTTTTTTTTATTAATTTACATCCCTAATTTAAATGTTGAATTTATATTGATTTTATGTTAATTCATATTAATTTATATTAATATGACTTTAATATTTAAATTGTAATATTTTTAACGTCTTTTTTAAAATATTTGAATATTTAAATGTTGAAAAAATAACAACCTGAAAGGCCCTTTCTTCATTTTATTAACTAGTTTATATACATTTACTTTTATTTTTTAACAAATTAATGTTTTTTACTAAACATTGTTTTTATAACGGATTAGTCTTTCTAATCTAAATATAAAATTTTTTTTTTTTTTTTATTAATAAAATAATTCCCTGCATACACTGAAAAAAATTATGCAACATTTTTTTAAGGTATAGTGGTTGCAAACAATTTATTTTAGCTACATTTTTAAAAAAAATGTTGAAAGTTAGTCAACTAAATTTGTTTATTTAAATGTAGATAAAATAAATTGATTGCAACCATTACCTTCAAAAAAGTTAGTAAATTCAATTTTTTTTCAGTGACTGTGTTTTCAGAATGACATGTTTGAAAGTTAATATTGCCTGTAAGTGCATCTGAAGATTGGCAAGTGGGAAATAATTTTTCAAGAAGCAAACTAATCTGCTTTCACATGTTCACTAGGAAACATAAATATAATTTATTTCTCCTGTCCCTTCAGATCCGAACATTTTCTTGCTTCTTGGTCTTCTCCTGGGCTCGGTGGCATTGCTCTTCGTGACGGGTGAGCTTCTGTGCACCATATTCAAGGTGGAGCTGGCCTTGTGGGTCAGGACTGTGTTTCCATTCCTCTACAAAACCACAGGTAGTCAATAAACAGGAAATACACTTCCGCACTTTAGCAGCATCGTGCAGTTACTGGGAAATTACGGCGGTTACATAAACTAGAATTAACATCTTTCAGTGCAATCGCAGCGCTGCAGGACATGCTGAAAAATACATAATAATTGCCTTTAATGTATGTATTTTGCATGTTCTGTGCTGTTTGGTTTTTTCTAGATTGTGATGGTAAGCAGTATGATGCATACATCGCCTATCCCAGAGTCCTCGAGGGCTCAAGCGAAAAGGCTGAGATTTTTGCGATGAGCACTTTGCCGCAGGTTTTGGAGGGCCAGTACGGTTATAAGCTGTTCATCCTGGGCCGAGACGGCCTGCCTGGGGAAGGTAAAGCATATGCAACAAAACAAAGCACCGTCATATAAACAGTGTGTTGTGATTTCATATAAGACATCAAATGGTGATCCGACAGCAAACGTAAGCCGAAGTTAATTGGGGGAAAAAAATCTAATTTGTGTAGGGGGGGGGTTCTGATAAAAATTGTGATTTAAAATGTGATTATTAAAAAAAAAGTAAAAAAAAAAAAACATTTTAAATATTAAAAAATAAATGAATTATATAAATAATATATATTACAAATATTTCAGTACTATTTAATATTTCATTGTAAATAAAAAAAATAAGTGTGATTTCTTGATTTCTTAAAGACTTAAGTCTTCATTTCTTCAATTTTAAAAATTAATCAATCAAACTTTTATTCTGTTTGAAATTGGACATCAGATTAAGTTCGAAAACCAATTGTATAGCATATTTAATGTAAAGCTGCACGATTTGGAAAAAAAAAATCTAATTAGGATTTTTTTCTGATATAAATTGGGATTTTAAAATGCAATAAAAAAAAATAAAAAAAAACAGGTTTGTTGTGCTGCACAATTTGGGCCAAAATTGTTTTTCTTTTATATATCAGTATGACTTTAAAAATAGTAATAATGATTTGTATTATTATTACTATTATTGTTAATATTATTATTATTACTAAGAAAATATCAAACAAGAAATAACACTATTAATACCAAATAATACCAAACGTGTGTGTGCGTGTGTGCTTGCGTTTGTGTGTGTGTGCGTGTGTGTCATGTATGTGTGTGTGTGTGTGTGTGTGTGTGTGTGTGTGTGTGTGTTTGCGTGTGTGCTTGCATGTGTATGTACGTGCGTGTGTGTGTGCATTTGTGTGTGTGTATAGAGAGATAGATAGATAGATATGACTATATAATAATAATAATTTATTAAATGTAGTTTTTAACAAAAATATTTCACTGTATAAAATACATAAAAAATATGTATTTATATAGTATTTTTATTTTACAGTACAACTGTATAATTACAATACTAAATATTCAGATCTTAATTTCTTAATTTTCAAACATTCAGTTTTGCTCTATTTGAACATATTACTCTGCCTTAAATCTGTATTGATGTAAATCATGCCTGTGACCCTGGAGCATAAAACCAGTCATAAGTAGCACGGGTATATTTGTAGCAATAGCCAAAAAAAACTGTATGCGCAAAATTATCGATTTTTCTTTTATGCCAAAAATCATTAGGTTATTAAAGGTGCAGTAGGAGATCTTGAAAAATGCTAACTTTAGCCTGATAGCACTGAACGCGAACGTCCCACCCTCCCTGCAATCGCCGTCCAAAGCCACGCCCCCTGAACGCATTTACGCTCACAGACCAGATGACCAGAGGCAACATTACTACAATACATCATGTGTCATTCACCGGTGAGAAAACTTTATAGTACAGTTAGTAAAAGTACTACAATACCAGGAAGGAAGGTCAGGTTGTTGATGTTTGTTCTCGCTCTGCCTGCATAGCTCGGAACAAGCATTTTGATTGGACGAACATTTCTTGGTCCTACACCTTCCACAGAATATATAAATACAGATAAATACATTTAGACCACTTAACTTGATGACTGCTATTGGGATGTGAAGAGACTTTCAACCAGCATAACACAAAATGTTTCTGAAGACAATCACCTATTGCACATTTAAATAAAGATCATGTTCCATGAAGATATTTTGTAAATTTCCTATTGTAAATATATCAAAACTTAATTTTTGATTAGTAATATGCATTGCTAAGAACTTCATTTGGACAACTTTAAAGGCGATTTTCTCAATATTTTGATTTTTTTTGCACCCTCAGATTCCAGATTTTCCAAATATTGTCCTATCATAACAAACCATACGTCAATGGAAAGCTTATACTTTTATTCAGCTTTCAGTTGATGTATAAATGTCAATTTAAAAAAATTTGACCCTTATGACTGGTTTAGTGGTCCATGCTCACAAATTTGTAGTTTCCATCACTGTATTCTTCAGAGCTGTGGTGTTTTCCAGCTGTGGTGGATGTGATGCAGGACGCTCTGAGCTGCTGTCGCAGACTGCTGCTGCTCTACACGGCGTCGTCGCTCTGCAGCCCGGAGGCGCAGGAATGGGCCGAGCAGCAGACGGGTCTGTACCGAGCGCTGGTGGAGAACTCCATGAGGATCGTGCTGCTGGAGCTGGAGGAGATCCGCCAGCCGCTGCGCCTGCCTCACTCCGTGCGCCTCCTCAAGGACAAACAGGGAGCTCTGCAGGCCTGGAAGAGACGGAAGAGGTGGGTCTTCTGGGATGGGAAGTCAGAGGAGCGTGTGACCTCTCTGGAGCCCTCGGCGCACTTCTGGAGGGAGGTGCGCTACCATATGCCTGTCAGAGGCAAAGCTAAACAGAGAAACTTTAGTTTCTAGATGAACACTAAATGTGAGTACTCAGGGTCAAGTTGTAACGTTCCTGGATGAATCATAACAATGCAGTCTTTTTTTGTTGTTGTTGTTTCTGAGGAGAAAAACTAGACAAAACGAGGCCAAAAAAAGATTAATTAATACTTTTATTCATCAAGGATGCATTAAATTGATCAAAAGTGACAGTTAAGACATTTATAATGTGAAAAAATTATTTCTATTTCAAATAAATGCTGTTCTTTTGAACGTTCTATTCATCAAAGAATCCTGAAAAAAAAGTTTCCTCAAACATTTTTGTCAGCACAACTGTTTTCAACATTGATAATAATCAGAAATGGTTCTTGTGCAGCAAATCAGCATATTATATATGATTTCTGAAGGATCATGTGACACTGAAGACTGGAGTAATGATGCTGAAAATTCAGCTTTGCATCACAGAAATAAATTACATTTTACAATATATTCACATAGAAAACAGCTATTTGAAATTGCAATAATATTTCACAATTTTTACCGTTTTTATTTTTGATCAAATAAATGCAGCCTTGGTGAGCAGAAGAGTCATCTTTCAAAAAAAAAAGAAATATTTATAATAATATAATTAATTAATAATATAAATATATAGATAGAGAAAGAGAGAGGGTTTT
>NW_015537984.1:13094-14040 GCF_001515605.1 Sinocyclocheilus anshuiensis | reverse complement strand
GGGGGGTTTTTTTTTTTTTTTTGAGAATATGAATTGGACTTTTACTTCTGGAACTCAACCATTTCTCTGATTGCAACCTCAAAATATCAACCACAAAACTCTTCATGAGGCCCCCGAGACGAATCCTAAGGCCTGTTTGTGGCTTGAACATGAAACCAGACCTGATGTGGTTCATGATATTTTCTGATTTACACGTCAGAGTGTGCTGAGAATGAGATAAAGAAAACTCTTGCACATCAACCATTATGTGGGCAGAAAAAAGCAGCTGTAAATAAAATATGAAAAAAATAGCATTAATTATGTATATAAAAAGACATTTCTTATGATTTTGTTGTGGGATACATACTATGCTTTTGTAATTATATAATGCAAAACTGGATTGTCACACATTCTGTTGAGCAGTCCTATGTTAATTTTAAGATTTTAGCTCCAAACATTAACCTATGGTTTTATGTACAGTATGGATGACATTTTTACTGTAAATAGGAAGAGACAGAAACCGATTTATTCAAATGTTAAAATACCGTCTCACTCTGTAAGCAATCTTTTTGTAGTTTGACTTCCTGACACTTTTTAACACTTTGCTCTGTTTGTTTGAGCATGCCGTTTGTTAGCCGGGACTATCCGTTTGTCCCAATCAATGCAGATGAAACCTGTTTGAGGACCGCCATTGGTTTTGCTGTTCTGTTTGGCAGCTGAAAGTACAGAAGTCACACTCTTCTCCTTTTCATCTAAGAAAAGGTGCCAACCGCAAACACCGACCCAGATTCTGCTCCACGGGTTTCCGTTCAATGCTGCCAGTTTCTGTGACCTACGACTTCAGTCAGATCATACACGTGTATGAGTTAGGGTTTGATCAGTTTAAACATGTCAAATAAACTGAAATAAAACATCTGTGAGCAATCTGTCTTATTCCGTGTGCGTGTGTGTGTGTGTGTGTGTGTGT
>NW_015537984.1:692-10692 GCF_001515605.1 Sinocyclocheilus anshuiensis | reverse complement strand
TGTTTATGATATGATTTTCACATTCCAGATCTGTTTGGACTTGAAGAATCCTTGCTTTATAAAACAATCATAACTTAATATTTTTAATCTAAAACCATATTGTATCTGATCAGCAAATTTTTATTAATGAGTGAATGTGGGGTGGGGGGATCAAAGCTTTTAATGTTGATTGTTGCCATAGAGAGTGGGGTGAATTGGGCCACTTTTTACTCATGGTGTGTTTAAGTGAGTGCATGACAGTAATGGGTCCAACTTAAAAATGTACATACATTTCAGAACGTGGTGCATGCTTGGGAATAATCGCTTTGGATCTAAAATAAACTGCTTTCAAAATAAGCCTTTCCAAAACAAAAAGTGGTCTCCTGGCTCAGGATCCAGCTCCTTTGACCCTATAAGGACAACACGGTTTGTATAATGGAATGAATGGATGGATGACAACTTTAAAGGCATTTTTTAATTATTAAACATTTCAGAACACGATAAAATTCTAATTAAAGAAGAAAAAACGTTGCAGTTGAATGGATGGATGACAACTTTAAAGGCATTTTTTAATTATTAAATATTTCAGAACACGATAAAATTCTAATTAAAGAAGAAAAAACGTTGCAGGGAGTTTGATTGACAGGCAATCTGACCAATCATAATGCCGGATCTGCCATTTCTGTCCGACACAAACCAGACAGGAGAGTAGATTAATGTTGGTGGACTTGAACTTTAAAAATGGTGTGTATTGATGTCTTTCCGTGGTTGAAACAAGATACCTTCTGATGTTCATTTGTGTTTATTTCATGTTTATTTTTCATTGGTGAGAACACGATGTGTGGCATGAGAGTGGCATGGCTTGACGGACTTAGCAACAGTAACTAAGGGTCATCCTAGTTATAAATGATGCAGGGTAATAAAAGGTCATAAAAACTTAAATGGCCATTGTTGTCAACAATGCCTATTTAAAATTAACTCTTCAAATATTTGTGGTCATATCACCAATTTTGTGGTTGCCTTGCCTAACAAGGGGTGGCTCAACTTTCCCACAGGTTCAAATCACCCTGCTCTCTCCACTACTGCATTGATTACTTAAACAATTGAGAAATTTAAGAAATTTAATAAAGAGATATTTAAAATTACACGTACATCAAAAATTACACTTGTTGCCCAACAGATATTACAAAAATATGATTCATTTTAGTTGAAAGACTGAAAAAAAAATACATTTCAGAAAGTTTTAAAGATGTTTTGAAACCAACATACAAAACCTTAATTTGTCCTTTTGTTTCCCACCAAAAATGTCATAAAGAATCTTTTACCGAAGTGAAATTGAGGACTCAGCCTAAACTAATAGTCAAATACAAAACAAAGAACAAAATCAAAAGTGTTTGGTCTAAAGTTAATAGTGCAATGTAGAATTACAGTAAAATAATACTTTATAAGTAATCATAAGAAAATGATATTTCAGAAATATTTGAAGGTGTTTTGAAACCAACATACAAAACCTTTGTTTGTCCTTTTGTTTTTCACCAAAAATGTCATGAGGATGAATCTCACTGTTGAAGAGACAAACCAATCAGAAAAATATATATATATATTACTTTAAATGGTGATTTTAATATCTCATCCAGTATATATGCTCTCAGAAAAAAAGGTACACTTTAGGTAGCCTATACAAATACAGTATGTATCTTTAAGATTCTAAAATGCACCCTTCACATGTAAATATGGTAGGCTACAAAGGTGCACCTTTTGATCTATCTTTTGATCTATCAGTGGTACTTTCCCAGTGACAGCTTTTGTACATTTTGATGGGGACATTCTACCTTGTGGATCCACTGATGACAGAAATCAAGTCACGTACATGTTTCTCGTCAGTGGGTGGAATGCTGTTCCCTGCAAGCGTGTTATTATATTAAGACGAAACCGCATTGTTCACAAGAAAGGCAAGAAAGGCAGCGTGTAGTCTTTTAGTCTGTCATTGCAGAAATTCCGAGAAGGCGAGACAGAAGTTTTGAAGTCATACCGTAAGACCATCTCTACACGAGGTGAGACACCACTGCTCTTCTGCTACTGTAGTCACCGCATTTGAGTTATTTCGTTTCATAGTTTTATTCCTAGTGAGCAAATATATTTGTGTTTCTTTAATATTATAACTGAAATTATATCTCTTTGGGGGAAACCCGTCATGCTTTGCTTGAAGGACCATCATTAACATCTGCCCACAAGATTTTTGTGTGGAATACCCGATAATACGTAATTTGAGCATCAGTTTGAAGTTTATGATTATTTTCATAACCTCAAAAAGTTTTACTTGCACAGAACTTGTTGCGTGCCAACTGATACGCAACCTTGCTTTGTCACGTTTCTCTATGATAACGGGAAATATGAGGTGTGTTTTGTGTTTCGTATCCCAATCTGTCACGAGGGATGAAGTCTGTGGGTGCGTTTTTGTTTGACGCTCTTTATGGCTCATAACGAAAAATAGGAGTTATCGTTTTTCATGTCGTTTCCAGGAAAGCGCTTTAAACCTGCCAGACCTGCTGTCACGAAAACCCGAGATGAGGGCGTTTTATTTTCGATGGATTTTACTCTCAGCTCTTTGGATTGCAGGTAAGAGTTCATTTCCACGTCGCTGATTGTAGTCTACACTACTTAGGTTGGCTTTGTCTATTTTTATGTTGGCGACATGAGGAAATAATTTGTATTCATCTGTAGCTGTTGTGGAACGTTTATTGTGGTCGCTGTTAGCGTTCAAACAACGGGAAAGAATTAATAAAGGTGATGCATTTTCAAAAGTGAAAAACTGCGCATAAATGTTTTATTTTTTTATCACTGGTCATTGAGTTAATATCTGTATCACTGTCAGTGTTGGGGAACGTTACTTTTAAAAGTAATGCATTACAGAGTTGCATTATTTTTATTCATTTTGAGGAATACTGAATCAGTTTTTTTTTGTGAGAGATTAATTAATGCATATTCATATTTATTTTAGAACTACAGTAACATCTTCTGATTTCTCTCAACATGGGGACAGGAGAGCTGTCAATCAATAAATTGGAGAAAAAAAAGTAACTTGCGTTACTTATTTGAAAAAGTAACTCGCGTTACTTATTTGAAAAAGTAACTCCGATATTCTCTTGTAAATTAAAACGTAATGCGTTACTTTACTAGTTACTTGAAAAAAGTAATCTGATTACGTAACTCACGTTACTTGTAATGCGTTACCCCCAACACTGATCACTGTACACTGAATGAAAGCTTGATTGTTTTCCTTACCTGCCACTTACAGTCTTCCTAAACATTCAGCAACACCATATGAAATGCATTTACTCAGACTAAGTTTTAAAAATAGGCTACGTTAGGTATTATTAGCAAAGATGATGATGTTGAAGTTTCATTTGCAGTTGTTACCTATGTGTTAAAAAAAACTTCAAAGTTCCCCGCTTCACGTGTTCACATGACATACTGACATACTGACATTCTCAGCTGCGGTTACGGAACTTTTCAAAACCACCACTGAACAAGAATGCTTACATGTGTTAAAATAAGGTCAGACAGCTATTTACTTTTATTTTAAACAGGTACAGTTGGATGACAAGGCGTAAAAGAGAAATTTGGTTCATGCATTAAAACAGTAATTAGTCCCATACTAGCTAAATTTATTAATTTTTTTTTCCTCTTCAAGGGAGTGAGATGCACATCACAAATCTCAGATCATATACCATCAGTGCTGGTCTTGCATTTAAGCTTGAGTGCAATGAAGACCGTGAAATGCAGAATGTGAGCTGGAGCCGTGTTCCTGATCAGAGTCTGGAAAGCATCAGCGGAATAAACATTCATGGAAGCGCGCTATGGTTTCTGCCTGTTGACCTCTCCCACAGCGGATCCTACTCCTGTCTCAGCAGGTATGATGCAATTCACAAAGTTGTTTAGTTTTGACATATTTTGAATACTGAAGAACTTGTTTTATCACAAATCATGTTCAAGCATCTTTGTTTTGTCCCGCTAAGGTCCACTTAGAATGTTGAAAATTTAAAACTGGAATGTAATTATTTTAACACTCTCTTAGCATTAATGAGTCTGAAATAAAATGACCAAAATGATCAGTATTCTTGTTCAAAACAAATGTCCTCCTTGACAGTGATTCCTGTGAATGAACACTGAATAGTCGGCATTGATGTTTAAATTCGGATGGTTAAATGATCAAACAATCTGTTCAGAACAAGCCGTTTATGCAGTTTTGTTTTCACTAGGATGGAAGTTCTGAAACATTTCAGTATGATTCATTGTACAATGATGCTTTATTTCTAAAGGAAATTTGATTACTGAAATCTTACTGAAATACTTTAGATAATTTTTGGATACTTGTTGTGAAAAAATGTTGTGAAATGCAAGCTACCTCGGATCAAATTATGCAAAATGAGGTGTAGAGCATAAAGATGCAAACATAAATTAAAAACACGGTAACACTTTCCTTTATATTTGTGACCCTGGACCACAAAACCAGTCGCATGGGTATGTTTGTAGCAATAGCCAAAAATACATTGTATGGGTCAAAATTATAGATTTTTCTTTTATGCCAAAAATCATTAGAATATTAAGTAAAGATCATGTTCCATGAAGATATTTAGTAAATTTCCTACCATAAATATATCAAAACTTAATTTTTTATTAGTAATATGCATTGCTAAGAACTTCATTTGGACAACTTTAAAGGCGATTTTCTCAATATTTTGATTTTTTTGCACCCTCAGATTCCAGATTTTCAAATAGTTGTATCTCAGCCAAATATTGTCCTATCCTAACAAACCATACATCAATGGAAAGCCTGTTTATTCAGCTTGTTGAGATGTATAAATTTCAAAAAATTGACACTTAAGACTGGTTTTGTGCTCCAGGGTCACATATAATGCACTATAAAAGTATTTTTAATGCATTCATTTTGCATTGTAGTTATAATACAGGTGCATCTCAATAAATTAGAATGTCGTGGAAAAGTCTGTGTGCATTGAATTTATTTAATACACGAGTTTCACAATTTGAGTTGAATTACTGAAATAAATTAACTTTTCCACGACATTCTAATTTATTGAGATGCACCTGTACATTGCATGATCTCATTGCTATTTGTAACCACAGTTATAACACTTATCTATTAATTATTGCACTTTCAGAAAATATAATGCATTAAAACATGTAACAAGAACTCCTCAAATATTTTAACGAATTACATCTTTGGTTACAATTATTTATGAAAATATATAATGCATTACAACATACATGAATACCTTCATAATGCATCATGCATAAAGGCTTCAAGAAAAATGTTATGAAAAGCAACTTTGTATGTTTTCTGTTCAGTATTCCCTCATTGCCGGTCTTTCATCCCAACTGTTGTTCTATATGGCAGAAAGGGCAATAAAACTGGGGAAACAATATTTGACGTCTCCGTTGACAATAAAGCATGCCCCTGTGCGAACAGAAAAGACGGAGTAAAGAGCACAAAGGACATCACTTGTTTGCTTCCTCACATCTTTGAGATAGACCCTCAGGCTCAAGTGACCTGGAGAAATGTAAGACACAATCGTAAATGGATCTGAACGCAAACACTACTGCATAAGACCAACATGCTAAAAATGACTAAAAATATTTAAAGGAATAGTTCATGCAAAACAATGAAATTTTGCTGAAAATGGCCTCCCCCTCAGGCCATCCAAGATGTAGATGAGTTTGTTTCTTCATCAGATTTGTAGAAATGCAGCATTGCATCAGTGTATCAACAATGGATGCTCTGCAGTGAATGGGTGCCGTCAGAATAAGAGTCCAGACAGCTGATAAAAACATCACAATAATCCACAAGTAATCCACAGCACTCCAGTCCATCAGTTAACATATTTTATAAGAAACAAATCCATGATCCATCATTAAGACGTCTTTAACTTCAAACCATTGTTTAAATATGAGTCCTCTATCCATAATAACGCTTCCTCCAAATGAAAAATTCATCTGGTCTGAATCAGGAGAGAAATTTGCAAAGATCAAGCTCCGTTTACAAGCCTAAACAGCTCTAAACAAATGTGGCTGGATTTTGATGTGAGAGACAACAAGAGATTACTTTTTCACTGGAGGAAGCATTATTATGGATTATGGACTCATATTTTAGCTGGAAGTGACGGTTTAAAGTTAAAAACATCTTAATGAAGGATTTATTTCTTTTGTCTTCTCAAGACATAATTGATGGACTGGAGTGGATTACTTGTGGATTATTGTGATGTTTTTATCAGCTGTTTGGACTCTCATTCTGACGGCACCCATTCACTGCAGAGCATCCATTGCTGAGACAGTGATGCAATGCTACATTTCTCCAAATCTGATGAACAAACAAAATCACATCTCGGATGGCCTGAGGCTGAGTACAGGCAAATGTACGTGCATTTTCAGCAAGTTTTCATTTTTGGATGAACTCTTCCTTTAATGCTTCTACTGTGGTTAATATTACTTTCATAAAAATAGCAAACATCAGACAAGGTTTTGTTCTGCAAGACACCAAAACATTGCTAAAGTCATCAATATGTCAAGCATTGTGGGTTTGGGAGTTCCTTACATACAGTTAATGCAGTTATAACTTTCACTTTCACATTTAAACATCGTCACTCCTAAATCCATGCATGTCTGTACGTGTACAGTACATTGTAATTGTTTTGTCTGCTAAACGGTTTGTTTTTCTCTCTCTTTAGAACTGCCACCCACTCAATGTGACAAACAGTAAGGTTTTCCCGCTAAACAGATCCCGAGACATGGTTGGACTCTATACGTGCTTTGTGAGCTTTACTTTTGGAGGGCAGAATTACTCTGCTGCCCAGACTACAGAAATCTACAGCCACTCTAAGGGTTATGGTAAATGACTATTTAAAATCTGAAAGGATTCTAGAGGCTCTGTTTCAAACCCTATAGTGAGTTGCATGCCTACTGGCTTAGTCTACTAGTATTATACACTCTGAGGGAACAAAAAGTATGGCCAGTACCTTAAGGTACAAAAGACAAAAAGGTACATCTTTCTGCCTTATTTAGCCCTAAATGGTTCACACACACACACACATATATATATATATATATATTATTATTATTATTATTATTATTTTATTTCAGCTAGTTGCTTTTCTTATTTTCATTCAGTTTAACTTGATGTTCTAAAATAAGTAAAATTGAAAACCTGAATAAAAATGTATTAATACTGTATAGACATATTCAAAAAACTAATAAAAATAACAAAACCACACCACAATATTATTAAAACTTTAACTGAAATTAAAATGAAAATTAAATATATAAACTACTTCAAAATGCTAATAACAACTATAATAGTATCTCAGTTATACTTAAATAACCCTGCTTAGAATCCATTGAGAAAATCATCTAGTCAACTACATTTGATCATAAAGATAAATAAATGCTTTATTAATATCCACTTTGGACCAAGAGATAGCAGTATAGAGCTGAAGTGAAAATGTTCAGATTGAGAGAGTTTCTGTGGTTTGATCAATAATGCGATAAATGTGTTTCGTTAACAGTGGTGACAAAGCCTGAAATCATCTACCCAAAAGAAGAAACACAAAAAGTAACACTTGGTGAGTGATAATGATATGTCATTTAAGCCCTTCTGCTGCTGTATGTGTGCATCTAATTCTTATATGTGTTTTAAAAGAACAGTTCACCCAAAAATGAAAACAGTTTGCTCCCCCTCAGGCCATCCAAGATTTGGATTAGTTTGTTTTTTTATCAGATTTGGAGAAATGTTGCATTGCATCAGTGTCTCAGCAACGGATGCTCTGCAGTGAATGGGTGCAGTCAGAATGAGAGTCCAAACAGCTGATAAAAACACAATAATCCACAAGTAATCCACACCACTCCAGTCCATCAGTTAACATCTGGAGAAGACAAAAGCTGTGTGTTTGTAAGAAACAAATCCATCGTTAAGATGTTTTTAACTTTAAACTGTTGCTTCAGTCCAAGATACGAGTCCATAATCTATAGTAACGCTTCCTCCAGTGAAAAAGTCATCTGGTCTGAATCAGGAGTGAAATCTGCACAGATCAAGCACCGTTTACAAGCCCAAACAGCTCTAAACAAATATGTGGCTGGATTTTGATGAGAGAGAAACCAGGATTTGGACTTTTTCACTGGAGGAAGCGTTATTATGGGATTATTAAATGGATTATTTTAGCTGAAAGCAAAAGTTTGAAGTTAAAAACGTCTTAAATCTGATGAAGAAACAAACTACATCTTGGATGGCCTGAGGGGGAGTGCATTTGCATTTTTGGGTAAACTAGCCCTAAATTCAAGAAATTAATTGGAATTTCAATTCTGATCAAGCCTGATGTACATGAGCATGTGCAGTATGTGTTTGAAGAGCACAATAACGTTCATGCCATCAGGGGCGGATTTAATGATTTGGGGGCCCCAGGTTTACCACACATTTACCTAGATCAGCCTTCAGGTTCCTTTTTTGTTGTGATGCTTGCTGCTGCACAATGGTGCCCCACAGTTGTGTCCAGTGTTTCTACATTTTTCATGTACATGTTATAATGGCTTTCTTTCATGCTGTAGAACCCGAAATAGCAATTGATTTACAGTTTTCACAAAAACAAAATAAATTATAAAATGATAAACATCACAATTGAGACTTTACTTTTTAAGGAAAGAGATGAGTCGGAAGTATAAATTATGATATTAATTTAAAACGGGGTTATGTGGGTGGATTTTCGCATTTCTGACATGAAAGGTCAGAAATACAGCGGTGTCCCCGGTAACAGCTGTAAACAACGCAGCGCCGCTCATAAATGCTACTTTATCAGATAAAATGAAAATGTCACCGAAACTTTTCTGAAGACAGTCGGTTCCCTTCATTCATTCATATAAAAATTAGTGAATTAGTGAGAATGAGAAACATATAGCCTATATTGAGGAGGAAAGTCCACTGATGAGTTACCAGCGTAAGCCTGTGTGCCAAAATTAAAATTCTAAACTTTAAAATACACTTATTTTAGTTATTTTAACTACAAATTTAAATGAAAATGAAAAAAAATGAAACGGAAATTATACATTTACACACATAAGTATTATATCAACCATACAAGTAACTGCGTATGCGTACTCTACTTGGGTCCTTCTCATAAATGAGTAAGCGGCATTTAAAACAATAAACATATAATACGCACTGTTGCGCAATATTTAATTACAGCTTCAGATACATGATATTTTAATTTTCTACAAGCAGGATACATGAGAAGTGTGTTCAACTCGGACACGCAGACGGTTGTCGTGGTGAGAAACACTGTAAAAAGAAACCGTTCGTGTGTCAGCGCTTAATGCCCATCTCGTATATGAAAAGCATTTTAGGAGGCCCTTGGCTTTTGGGGGCCCAAGGCAGTCGCCTTTGCCTAATGGGTAAGTCCGCCTCTGCATGTCATTAAAGGTGAAAGTTACACACTGAACTGCAAAGCTCTTGTTGGGAAGAACGACGGTGGAGAAACTTTCATCTACTGGCTTAATGGCTTTACATTTCTCGAACTGGACTACGTCACAAGCATGTAAGTACATTTGCCATTCACTCTTCATGCATACATACATCTATCCATATTAGGTGTTTCAACGACTAATCGACTAGTCGAATTTAATGCTCTGCCATGAGGCTTTAAGCTTGACGTCGACTAGTCGCTGGTCCTATAGAGGGCGCAACAGGATAAGAAATCTTTGAAGGACTTCCACATTTACGCTCCGTTTCCAAACAGTTAAAATGACAAATAAATGCATACTCTGAAACTGCTTATTGTACAGGTTAGTTAATCGCCGTTCTAATCTAATGCGCTGCTGCACTGTAACGCTCACACATAAGCTACAGACAGTAGCTCGTACATCACGCGCACATAATCATTCAGCGCGGAAATGTATTGTCAACACTGTTCTGTGATTTCTCAATAAAATAGCTTAGAAACTGAAAAGTTCAAGCATA
>NW_015537984.1:0-452 GCF_001515605.1 Sinocyclocheilus anshuiensis | reverse complement strand
GAACTCATAAAAATGCTGTTATAGGAGCAACAGCCATGTGGGCAGTGCTGTGTCATATGCCATAGCTGTGCACAAGGTGTTTGTCACAGCTCCAGACTTATTTGTTGTTTGTAAAGTCGACTTTAAAAAATCAGAAGTCGTTCAACCGCTAATCCATATATACATATATATCTATATATCTCTATATCTATCTACCTGTCTATCAATATATGTATATATGGTATTGTCCTCATTTGTAAGTCGCTTTGGATAAAAGCATCTGCTAAATGACTAAATGTAAATGTATATATATATATATATATGTGTGTGTGTGTGTGTGTGTGTGTCTGTGTGATGTCAAACGATTAATCGCGATTACTCGCATTCAAAATAAAAGTTTTTTTACATGATATATGTGTGTGTACAGCGTATATTTATTATGTATATATAAATACACACACATACATGTATAT
>NW_015537983.1:375166-376658 GCF_001515605.1 Sinocyclocheilus anshuiensis | reverse complement strand
CGCACCACTGAACTCTGACCCTCTGACAGACTCTCCCACTCCCCCATCCCAAATACACACACACACAATGTCACTTTAACACAGCTATAACATTCGGTTAGAAAAAAAGTTTAACAGAATAACATCTCAGATCATCTGGTCTAACTCCTCCCTCATCAACCCTTCTCTGTGAAGGTCCATCAGTTTCACATTGGGGATTACCCCGGGGGTAAGGCATAATTTTTCATATTTATTGCGACCTAAAATTATATTCAATGTTTATTTTATACAGCGTGTTATATATAATTACAGTTTTATTTGCTACTGTCTTCTTTAAAATACGAGAATAGTGTGTTTAATAAGTTCAATAAGCTTAAAAAAATGTTGAATACGTTTAAATGTATAATTTTGATTCAGTAACATGTTACTATGATGTCATATATTTTATTAACATATTATTTAAAATAGAGATAAGTCTCTCTTTAGCTCGAAATGTTTATGTATGTATGCTCTTGTTTATATGACTTATCAGGACGCAAATTTTTATAATGACATGGGTATTACACTGATATAACAACGTAAATGTGTTTATGATGGAATTTCTTGAGTCGTCATAATTCAAATAGCTTACAAACAATATTTAATTAAAAATGTAAGCATATGCAGAGATTTTTGTGTGATGGGTAGGTGTTTGTACAGTACAAATTCATTACACCTATGGAGCGTGCCCAGAAAACATAAAAAAACAACGTGCGTGCATGTGTGTGCGTGTGCCTCCGTGCGCGCGTGTGTGTGTGTGTGAGAGAGAGAGAGAGAGAGAGAGAGAGAGAGAAGGTGAGGGTGAGGGTTAGAACGAGAGACAGAGGAGCTTTTCCTACTTAAACCTCTGGTTGGTCATCATCGCTCCCAGAATAATGTAAAGCATTTTTATTGTCAACTGAAACCATGGGCGTCGCTAGGCCATTTTGGAGGGGCTATAGCTACTTTCAGCGAGTTCTTTATCAATCCGCAGACCGTGGCGGCGCAGAGCGAGAAACCGAGGACAAGGTGTGTGTTTATCTAGATTGTTATAATATCTGCATCTGTGCAGTTCTTTGTCATAAATACAGTTTACAAAATATCATGGGGTAGCAATCGGTTCCCCATCTACTGTAGCCTAAGTTTTCACTGCGTTCTCCCCCCTCATCACACCACAGCTGTTTCCTCCAGTGAAAATGAAACACATATGAACGCATACGTTATAAAACGGTCATGTTGCCATTTTCATTTGAATATATATATATATATATACACCCTCATTGGGAGGCTGAGCCCCCCTAAAATTAAAATCCTGGAATCGCCCCTGCCAATAAATGAAACTTTTCAGAAAGTAGGACTAAGGAATAGTCAGTTTAAAAATAAAAGTTTAACAATTAGACAATATCACTTATTTAGGAATACATACACTGAACAAAATTATAAACGCAACACTTTTGTTTTTGCCCCCATTTTTCATGAGCTGAACTCAAAGATC
>NW_015537983.1:363548-372779 GCF_001515605.1 Sinocyclocheilus anshuiensis | reverse complement strand
TTTGAATATATATATATATATATATATAGCCTATATATTATAGCCTACCCTCATTGGGGTCTGAGCCCCCCTAAAATGAAAATCCTGGAATCGCCCCTGACTGAAACTATAGCAAATGTTTATTTTTATAAAGTATGTTATATATAATCACATTTTATTTATTTAAATTAAGAGAATGGTGTGTTTTATAAGTTCAATAAACGTAAATACATTTTGAATAATTGTTTTAATTGCATGATGAATGATTTGCGGTAGTAGCATGGTAGTAAAACATACCATCATATATAATTATTTATTTCCATATTCTTTAAAATAGAGATAAGTCTCTCTTTAGTTTATGTTTATTTTTATAAAGTATGTTATATATAATCACATTTTATTTATTTAAATGAAGAGAATGATGTGTTTTATAAGTTCAATAAACTTTAAATGTTGAATACTTTTTTTAATTGCATGATGAATGATTTGCTTTAGTAACATGGTAGTAAAACATGGCGTCATATATAATTATTTATTTCCATATTCTTTAAAATAGAGATAAGTCTCTCTTTAGTTTGTAATTTTTATGTATGTGTGTGCTTGTTGATATGATTTATCAGAACACAAATTTGTATAATGACATGAATATTACACTGGCATAACAAGGTAAATGTGGTTTATGATGTCATTTCTTCAGTCGTCATAATTCAGATCGCTTAAAAACAATATTTAATTAAAAATGTAAGCACATGCAGATTTTTTTTTGTGTGATGGTAGGTTTACAGTAAAAAAAATGTCTTTTTAAAATTATAAATTATACTACATGATGTTTATGAAAATATACAAAAATAGAATGTTTACTGTGATGGTAGATTTAGGTTATGATACTGTATAAAAATCATTAATATAATGTAAATGTAAATATAAAAGGTTCTTAATATAATGTAGAACATTTTATGTGAAACTGCATTGTGACAATTTGTTTTGTAAAAAAGTTATAAAAAATTAATGTGAATTGAATTGAATTGTGCCTATGGAAAGCCTTCATAAAACATGACGATGACATGTCCGGACATGTCAGGGGATCCCGATAACACTTATCGTTTGGCCAGTTAAAATTTTTTCCCAATCCTGGTAAAATGTACAACATTTTTTATATTTTTAGTGACGACTAAAACTAGTGTAAATGTTTTATATCATGTGTGATCACATAATTTATTTATTTTAATTTAAAAGGAGAATAAGACTCAGGGCGATTGAATGTGCTAGCGTGCGTGCGTGTGTGTGTGTGTGTGTGTGTGAGAGAGAGAGAGAGAGAGAGAGAGAGAGAGAGAGAGAGAGGGGTTTTTAGAGGTTTTTGGGAAACCTCTCATTTGAAGAATCGTCATACCTGTGCTAGGAGGAAGACTTTGTCTCATGGAAAAATGTAAGATGAATTTTCTTTCTTTATTTATTGTTTTATTTTCAATTTTTTTTATATTTTTAGTGACGACTAAAACTAGTGTAAATGTTTTGCTTTGTTTTACATCATGTGTGTTTACATTATTTATTTATTTTCATTTAAAAGAAGAGAATAAGACTCGGGACGATTGAATGTGCACACGTGCGTGTGAGAGAGAGAGAGACAAACAGAGAGGGGTTTTTAGAGGTTTTGGGAAACCTCTCATTTGAAGAATCGTCATACCTGTGCTAGGAGGAAGACTTTGTCTCATGGAAAAATGTAAGATGAATTTTCTTTCTTTATTTATTGTTTTATTTTCAATTTCATTATACATTACATTGTGTGTGTGCATCTTTCTCACATAGCCCATACAGCGAGAGAGAGAGAGAGGGTGAGAGAGAGAATCTGATAAAATAGTTTATTTATTCTGTTTATTGTTCATCCCATTCCTTCTCAGGAGTTTTAGGTGAGTATAAACTGTCCATGTCTATGTATTTCACAGCTCTTTTCGGATTTCCCACAGAAGTGCCTGGGTCTATTTATCTAAGCGCACCTTGGAATGCAACCGAGCACACGGACCCCAGATTGGGAAAACCCCGGATGTGGGAACGGACCATAAAAACACAAAAACATTCCTCAGGACTTCATTTATCTCCTGTCATCCTTGGACATGGTCAAACATCTATACAAACATCATATTTCTTCCCCGGAGGTCATAGGTTGACGTCGGAATTCCACATATGCCGATTTTCGCATATGGAAGTCATCAATGGGTCAGAGGTCAACAGAACGCGGATGGTCGTGACGTGGGTGGTCGTGATGTGGGTAGGCCGCATGGGGAAGGGGAAAGGTCACAAACGTCAAAGCCATAAATCTTTTTGTCATAAGCACCATCATAGAGCCTACTCATAGGTATTTTTAATCACAGAGTACATATTGTATTGTTATAGGATACATGATGGTGATTATTGAACAACAAAACTCGAAATCTAGGGAAATTAGTTAATGAGTTTAAGCTTTGATTTATAATTTACCATGTAGTTTACTTACCTTATGAAAGTATTGCATTGAGTGGATCTCAGCTGCGGGTCACACTAACAATCCCTCACTCTCCAACTTCCCAACACCGCAATTGCCAATTAACTTATTCTGATGGTCAGATTGCATGACACTGTATAACATCAAGGTGCAATGCAGCTTAAAACAAGCTTACCTCGTTTCAGTTGTTCTCAGAAAATAAAATACAACATGATACAACACTTGTATCTCAGTGGACATATACAGGTGCATCTCAATAAATTAGAATGCCATGGAAAAGTTAACTGAGAGACCATTTTGAAGGCTCAGGAAACCTTTGCAGGTGTTTTGAGTTGATTAGCTGATTGGCATGTCACCATATTCTAATTTGTTGAGATAGTGAATTGGTGGGTTTTTGTTAAACGTGAGCCAAAATCATCACAATTAAAAGAACCAAAGACTTAAACTACTTCAGTCTGTGTGCATTGAATTTATTTAATACACGAGTTTCACAATTTGAGTTGAATTACTGAAATAAATGAACTTTTCCACGACATTCTAATTTATTGAGATGCACCTGTAGTGTATAATGGATGTTATTTTTTATAGCAAAAAAGAAGAGGATTTAATTTGGTCATCAAGCTAAATTAAATTAAAACTATTGCAACATTTTTCTCTGTAATTAATGTGCAAATATATGATCAGCAGCTATCACTCTGCAGCTCTCGCCTTGTCGCCTACTGAAGCTACACAGGGTTGAGCCTGGTCAGTACCTGGATGGGAGACCTCCTGAGAAAACTAAGTTGCTGTTGGAAGACGTGCTAGAGGTGCCAGTAGGGGGTGCTCACCCTGTGGTCTGTGTGGGTCCTAGCGCCCCAGTATAGTGACGGGGACGCTATACTGTCAAAAAGCACCGTCCTTCAGACGAGACGTTAAACCGAGGTCCTGACTCTCTGTGGTCATAAAAAATCCCAGGATGTCTTTCGAAAAGAGTAGAGTTGTGACCTTGGCATCCTGGCCAAATTTGCCCATTGGCCTCTGACCATCATGGCCTCTTAATCAACCCCATATCTACTGATTGGTTTCATCACTCTCTCTCCTCACCACCAATAAGCCAATTTACCCCCTTGTTCCATATAGTTACAGGGTAAGTACAACATTTGCGGGCTGTAAATTAAAGTGGTGCTTGTTACCCCTTGTTCCATGTAGTTACAGCTTAAGTACATCATTTAATAAACTCTGAAAGTCAGAAATAAACTGTCTTATATTGAATCTACAGGATTTTACCATCTTGGTTGAAAGCGTTTTGACCCAATCCTCTCTAGCACCATTTCGGCTTGTTCAGTTTCCGGCTTTACCGCTCACCAGTCACCACACAGTTGAGTTTGTTTTTGAGAAAACACTATGACAAACACAGATATCAGCACACACAGAACTGTTTGCATTTGAACTTGCTTGCCATGCATTCTATCTTTTATGTCCACATTCCCAAACCAGCTCAGTCATGTTATTATAAATTATAAACGATTATTAACAACCTGAATTGGGTCAAATCGATCCATCTTCCTTACACCCAACAGTTACTGAAAAAAATAACCCAGCGATTTTTATATGTGTAGATACTATTATTACAAAAAGGCACACAGTGTATGTTCTTGCTAAATCGCTTGCAAATGCAAGACTGTTGTTTAGCATTGTTGTTTAGTAGTTCATACATACCACGTAATATTAGAATAGGTACCCCTTAGTTTCAAAATACTTGCATTATAAATAATTTGTATTTTTCCATGTTGTTGCCTCTTTATTCTCTAAACTTTGCATATTGTTCCCTAATACCTACATGTACATACTGCATAGGTACAGTTAAGGCTGCACAATTATGACAAAAATTTGGTCGATTTTTAATTGTTGATTATTCCCTTGAAATTGTAATTGCTATTTTTATAATTATACCACTGTTTGAAGCAACTTCATTCCATATTTCTATATGAAAATAAACAAGCTGAAAACATTCTAACTGAAAAACTTTTATTGCTTTTCTATAGTGTTAAGCCTCCAATGTCAATTATACATTGGATTGGTTTCTTCTTTAATAATGATTTCAAAGCCTAATCTTAAGACTTTAAATAGACATTTGGTAGAATCCTGTGTTTTTTTGCTTACATTTCCTGTGGTTTTTGCTTACATTTCTTAATTAAACATTTGGTAGGATACTGTGGTTTTTGCTTACATTTCAACTAAAGTATAATTTATTCCACATCAATCACTTCAGCATCTTTAAAAGTTTCTTATTTTAAGTATCATCTTCAATGTTTTAATCCCCTCACACATGTGATGAAACATTTAATCAAAATCTTTCTGTATGTTTAAAAATAAAATTAAAAAATAAAATATTGTTTTAAACGGATGCGAAGGAGCCTGTTTGTTTGTCACAGCGCAGACGCAGCTCACGCATGTCACCTCAAACAACGTCTCAAATATTTAGATGAAGTTAATGTATCTTTTAGAAGAATATTTTCAGAGAAAAACCCTCGATTCTATTCAGTCATTAAAGATGGTTCGGGCAGATAGGTTTATGCCTCTGTGGACCCACGCATTGAATGTTTCACATATGGAGATTGATTTAGCTGATGCTTGTATGTAATTCGAGAACTTTGCCCTTTACTACCATTAGGCTATGTTATGCTTAATTTAAAAAAAGTTTGTATAAACACGAAATGTGTTTTCACATATGGAACAAATCTAGCCGTGAATTCGTCATTATTTGGTTTTAGCGTATATATTTTATGTTAAAAGTATCTTTACTATCCATATCATCTATCATTTAAATATTTAAAAAAACATATTATATTCTTTATTTAAAATAATACACTTAAAATATTGCTATAATATTAATTTAATTAAATTATGTGAATTATTCAAACTAACAGTTGACATTCTACATTATGCACCATCACCTTACAAACATAACATTTCAAACAACTAAAAATCAAGTCAAGAATCTTGGTGTGATTCTGGAGTCAGACCTTAGTTTCAGTAGTCACGGCAAAACGGTAACTAAATCAACATACTATCATCTCAAAAACATAGCAAGAATTAGATGTTTTGTTTCCAGTCAAGACTTGGAGAAACTTGTTCATGCCTTTATCACCAGCAGGGTTAACTATTGTAATGGTCTCCTCACCGACCTTCCCAAGAACACCATTAGACAGCTGCAGCTCATCCAGAACACTGCTAATGGCCTAGGACCTAAATACATTGTGGATATGCTCGCTGAATATAAACGTAACAGACCACTCAGATCATTAGGGTCGAGTCAGTTAGAAATACCAAGGGTTCACTCAAAACAAGGGGAGTCCGCTTTTAGCTATTATGCCACCCACAGTTGGAATCAGTTTCCAGAAGAGATCAGATGTGCTAAACATTAGCCACATTTAAATCCAGACTCAAAACTCATCTATTTAGCAGTGCATTTACTGAATGAGCACTGTGCTACTTCCGAACTGGTTGCACTGCATTTTATGTATAACCATTTTCTATTCTTAACTGTTTTAATTCATTTTAAATCAATTTGTAAATAATTTTACAAGTTTTTTAAATTCCTTGTTTTACTGTTGTGATTATTATTATTTTTAATTATTATTTTACTTCCTTGTATGTAAAGCGCTCTGAATTACCATTGTGTATGACATGTGCTATATAAATAAACATGCCCTGCCTTGCCTAACAGTCCTGGTCATCCTAAATTCTGGTCACGCTCAATGAGATGAAGACATGCGGAGGTAGAGAACACAACAAATATACCCCTTTGGGTCATGAAGCACACACATTCTCCAGAATGGGGCAATGATGGGTTCATTATTTCATGATGAAGACAGAATGAATATTCAGATACCAGATGAGACTGACTTTTTCTTAAGACAATTGTTTGATTCAAGAACACACAACCAAATCCTAATGCTATTTCACGAAATAACACAACAACGGCTGATCCATTACAACATATACATGTCAAGTCTGTTTTATCTCATTCAAACGCTACAGACTTCTAGGTCAGGGAACTACAAATCCCAGCATAAACCTCAGACTTCAGACATGGCCACCGGGGCAATACCCCAGAATACTCATACATGGCAGCGGCCTAAAACGTTGGACTTCTAAATATACACATGCTCGGATACCCTATATAAAAAGACTCACATCTCCACACTATTTGTGAAGTATACGGTCCTTCCCTGTTGTGATGTTACAATTTAGTGATGTTAGCGATGCAAAGTCCGATTAATTTTCGTGAACCGATTCTTTCGGGGAGTCTGGGTCAGTGAACCACTTCAAAGAACCGATTTGTCGGTTCCTTTAGTCATCATGCAATGATCTCAGTATAAATTTGCTTTTCTAAAAATTCAGTGTCATGTTACATCAATTAAACATTCAAATAAAGTTATCTGCGTGAAAGCATATTGCTGATTATTGTCTTTCGTTAATTTTAGTTAATGATGTTTAGGGGGGCATTTTTATGCATTGATCCTTCATGTCGGATACAAGTCACGACTGACCAATTTTGACTAGCCTGTAATGAAATTAACTTTTTATTTTGTAAGGGAATTAATTATTATTATTTTAGCTCAGGTTTTGAGAGGAATCGATTCTTAAAGATTCGATGTTGATTTCTTCAAGTTGATCTGATTCAACTATTTAGAGCTTAAACTGTATCAACGGTTCGTCCAGCGAACGTTAAAATCAGTATATCTTAACGATTCTGTTCATATTACTTCGTGGCCAATGACTACATAAACAAAATGGTAATCTTATTAATTTTGAGCAAGGTAACAAAGGATCTGGGCAGAGTTTTAACCTTAAAATTACACGACACAAGACAATACTTCTTTATAAATGAAACAAGAATTTATTGGCTATTCTAGATTACATTAAACTAAGCTAAAACACACACACACACACACTGAGTAAGATGATTTTCACATAATTTTGAAGCAAAAACTCTAGACTTCAAGATCAGTTCTCAAAAGTCTTGTGATCAAATGTTCTGTATGTGTTTTATGGCCTTATTTCAGTGACTTAAAAATTGTAGTTTTTCACTAAGCATGCATAAACGTTGTTTTCTCAAAAACACAATCACGTACATACATGCTGCTCACATATTATTGTAGCCCAGTTTGTGCTGATTACAGTGTTATTAAACTTTAGACATTCAAATGTTTGTAAGCAACTGAAAAAAGCACAAATGTCAGGGCATGTCAAAACTTTTCCAGGCCCCAAAACACCCTCGGACCCCAGAGGGTTAAATGATTGTCTTTTGAAATTGTCTGTTGTAAGTTTTATGTCCCTTTGTCTGACCGAAGGAGAGGAAAGGGTGTGTCCCTTTTGGAATGCAGGGAGAAAAGGGTAGATGTCCTGAGGTCATGACAATGTCACGGGTGTAGATCTGCCATTCTTCTCGCTCACGAGACAACACTGACGTTCTGTTGCTTCAATGAGCCCAGATCTAAAGGGTCAGTTATTGCTGTCTTAGTGCTTGCCGACCCAGGAGGTGGTTTTGTAAATCACTCTCTCTCCTTGTGTTTCTTGTAAAGATAAGCTGAGCGGGACAGGAACTTATTTGAGACAATTGGAGCCTGGGCTGACCATGGTTCAGTTTTACGACTCTCACATGGTTGAGAGGAGACCTTAGTTTTTCCGGTGGAATGCGGAGATTCAATCGTTCATTTGTGTCTGTTCACAGAGGCCCTACACATCCCCCTTTAGTTCGGTGATGTTCCCGGTGCGAACATCAGCGGGCACTGGAACAAGAGGCAGAGAGAGAACAGGTACACACAAGACACAAACAACATCTCCATCACTAACTGTGAGATTTCGAGTTCGGCCTGATACTCATCGTCGGTGAGGTGATGCAATGCTAAATCATCGATATGGAGGATCGAGCCCTTAGGGACATTGATCCATAAAGTCTGGTTGGGCAGGATAATGCCCAACAGTGACGACAGTGTCTGTCGTCGACAATGACGACAGTGTCGTGTTGATCGTAGGTGAGGGTAGCTGTACGCTCTGGGGTGTTGACTAGCCATCGGTTTCAACGATTTTAAGGAAGGGCGTCAATCTCAATTTCAGGACCTGGATTTGAGATCAGTTAAGGGAGTTCCCTGATGAGGGGACTAGAGGGGAAAGGAAATTATAGTGAGAGAGAGAGAAAGAGAACATTTAAAGTTGAGTTAAGGGAGTTCCCTGATGAGGGGACTAGAGGGGAAAGGAAATTGTAGTGAGGGGGGGAAACGAAAAACACAAAGAGAGACACAAAGGAGAAAAAAAAAAAGAGACACAAGGACACCGAATGAGGTGAGACAGCAAACGAGTATCATATGTGTGGGGTACCTCCTCTCTGCTAGAGGTTGGTCCTAGCAGTGCAGCGGAGGAGAGAACGACAGAAATTATGTTCTATCTAGGAAATCTGTTTTCCTAGAATGACAGAAATTATGTTAGTGTGGTGTAGAGCATGGGATTGTCGGTCTGTGTCAGTTGGTTTGATCTTCTCCCTTTTCCTGTCGGTTGAAGCCCTGGTGCCTCTTTATCTGGTTTCGATGGACCCTTCGAAGGACTGGCTCGATGCGCCCTTGTCTGATTTTGATTCGACAGGCAACAGGTGAGAGCTTGTCCACAATCTCATGGGGTCCTGTCCAGTGAGGTAGGAATTTCTTTGACAGGTGATGGGGAGCGTTCTGCCTTGGTTGGGCGAAGCTGTAGTACCATACTTTGTCTCCGACATTAAGTTCCTGGTGAGA
>NW_015537983.1:356354-357181 GCF_001515605.1 Sinocyclocheilus anshuiensis | reverse complement strand
CTGTGTCAGTTGGTTTGATCTTCCCCCTTTTCCTGTCGGTTGGAGCCCTGGTGCCTCTTTATCTGGTTTCTATGGACCCATCGAAGGACTGGCTCGCTGCGCCCTTGTCTGATTTTTATTCGATAGGCAACGGGTGAGAGCTTGTCGACAATCTCATGGGGTCCTGTACAGTGAGGAAGGAACTTCTTTGACAGGCGATGGGGAGCGTTCTGCCTTGGTTGGGTGAAGCTGTAGTACCACACTCTCCGTAGTACCATCTCCGATGTACTAGTACTGTACTCCGATGTAGTACCATCTCCGATGTTGAGCTCCTGGTGAGAGGTCTTTTGGTCATAGTAGGCTTTTCGACCTTCCGCACTTCTTTGGAGTTGTTGTTGCGCCAAGGCGAAAGTTGTTCTCAGGTGTTGATGCAACTCTTCCAGGTATTGGTGAGTGGTATAGGCGGTAACGAGGTTCAGGTCACCAGGTTGGTACAACAGGTGTAACGGTAGTGTCATTTGTCGCCCCGTCATCATCTCGAACGGGGGTACTCCGGTAGACCGGTGAGGGGTGGCCCTGACGGCCATCAGTACCAGAGGAAGCTTAATATCCCAATCCTTTTGATTGGCGGACACGTACTTCTTCAACATGCTGACCACTGTCCTGTTGGTTCGTTCCACTTGACCTGAGGAAATTGGGTGATGGCTTATATGGAGCTTGGCCTGTATACCCAGGAGTTTCCACACTTCCTTCATGACTTCGGCGGTGAAGTGGGTTCCTCGGTCAGAGTTGACCCTTAAAGGCAGTCCGAACCTTGAGAAGATGTGGTTCATCAAAAGGCAGGCTGT
>NW_015537983.1:353836-356204 GCF_001515605.1 Sinocyclocheilus anshuiensis | reverse complement strand
AGGGGTATAGGGGGTGACGAGGTTCAGGTCACCAGGTTGGTACAGCAGGTGTAATGGTAGTGTCATTTGTCACCCCATCATCATCTCGAACGGGGGTACTCCAGTAGACCAGTGTCTGCCATTCTTCTCGCTCGGACATGGAGCTATTAATCTGTCGCTTTCTGTTTATCGGACTATCAATTTATGCATTAAACGGTCATGGGGTCCAGGAGTGTCTGTCGCTGGAACATTTCCAGATACCAGGTTCTTTGTTCTGTTGTTTATTAGATAGTTTATTTATGCTGAAGCCAGTCACGAGACAACACTGACGTTCTGTTGCTTAAATGAGTCCAGATGCAAAGGGTCAGTTATTGCTGTCTTAGTGCTTGCCGACCCAGGAGGTGGTTTTGTAAATCACTCTCTCTCCTTGTGTTTCTTGTAAAGATAAGCTCAGTGGGACAGGGACTTATTTGAGATAATTGGCGCCTGTGCTGAGCATGGTTCAGTTTTACGACTCTCACATGGTTGAGAGGAGACCTTAGTTTTTCCGGTGGAATGCGGAGATTCAATCGTTCATTTGTGTCTGTTCACAGAGGCCCTACAAGCCTATACATACATGCAGATATGTTCTACATGTCTAAAGTATAAGTCTATAGAAACAATAAAGCATCTTAATAAACTAATTGATTTAGCGTAATAAAAAAATTGTTTAGTAACACACAGTTGTGTAAGACACAAACCAAAACATCGCATTAATGTGTTAGTCCTTTTACACATATTTTGTGTACTATCAATTTTAAGAGCGTATGGTTTATTGTGCATGCAGATTATAGTTGGCATCTCTAAACACGACTTTAATAAATCAGTTGTTTTAAGCGAAAGTGATGATTCAGTCTGTTTTATTCAGTCTTTGTGATGTAGGCGTCCACCTTTTAGTTTTGTTCCAGGAAACAGGTATGACTGTAACTGAGCGTTGTCATGTCTGGCTTTAAGAAATCATGAGGTCAGCAGCTTTTAACATCTCTTAATTCTCTTAATTTTTCACAATTGTAAATGTTTGTTTAGCTTAAATATTAGTTTTTCAGTCTTTGTGATGTAGGCGTCCACCTTTTAGTTTTGTTCCAGGAAACAGGTATGACTGTAACTGAGCGTTGTCATGTCTGGCTTTAAGAAATCATGAGGTCAGCAGCTTTTAACATCTCTTAATTCTCTTATTTTTTGACAATTGTAAATGTTTGTTTAGCTTACATATTAGTTTATAGCAAAAGTGTCAGGCATGAAGCTTATATGTATTTTTAAATAATTATAATAAAGTTACAGGTTTCCGGTAGTTGGGCGAACACTTGACAGAGTGTTACTCAAACAGTCCTCTGCGTTATCTTTTAATAAAATATTCCATTGAATGTCACTAAGACAAATTCTGTAACAGCGTTTCATAAATACGTTGATATTGTCAGGATTATGGACTATTCTGTGTGTGTTTTTACCACTGTGACCCAGTTTCTTCCTCATGTTGATTGTGTTAATTTGATTCCAGGTGTCTCGTTCCTCCTCATTTATCCTGCCTTTAAAAGCCCTAGTCCTTTCAGTTCTTGTTCGTCGGGTCTACTTGTTGAATGTCCTCCCTGTTCTCGGTTTTCCTGTGGATTGTTAAAGACTGTGTTATTCAAGAACGTCTCAGGTTACATATGTAACCATGGTTCCCTGAGTAGGGAACGAGACACTCTAGGGGTCGCTATGGGGAACGCCTCGACGTGACCCGTGTCCGAAGCATACATTCAAAATAACATCAACACGTTGGAACGAAAATTCCCTCGAGGGTCATACCAGACTGTTTCTGGCTGTGGCCCATCTCACCACCTATCCGGACGACGTGCTCTGCGCGTTCTTTGACGCCAGCCTCAATGCCGCGTGCAGAGCGCCGTTGTCCGAAGATGGCCCTCGAGCTGAATTCGCTGCCTTTGTGGAATGGACACTGGCGAGAAATGGATCTCCTAGCTCCCTCCTCTCCGTCATGGCCCGGCAGTCCACAAGCTCCTCCAGGCTCCCTCGTCCCTCCGGCTCCGCCTTGGACTGGCGTCGACCATCCTGCTCCTCGGGACTCCACTCCTCTGGCTTCGCCTTGTCCCTCCGGCTCCATCAGGCTCCTTCATCCCCTCGGCTCCACCTCAGTCCTCTGTTGCTCCGGATCTACCGCGGCCTCCCGGATCCACATCTCTGCGTCGGTCGCCGGCGCCATCTGCTCCGCCTAGGACCTACGGATCCTCCCTGTCGCCCTGGCTCATCGGCTCTCCATCTCCGCCTCGGGCTCCTCCACCATCTGCTCCGCCGCCGTTGGTCGGCCCCCTGGAGTCGGCGGCCATTCCTCCTCCATGGCTCCTCACTCCGT
>NW_015537983.1:345148-353681 GCF_001515605.1 Sinocyclocheilus anshuiensis | reverse complement strand
GTCGACATCATGGCTGTGGCCTGGGTCCTGCTGTGCTCCTCTTGCTCCGGGTCCCTGCTGTCTCCTACCTGGCTCCTCCCTCCTTCGTCGCCCCCCTGGTCTCTGTCTACCGGCCTCCTCCCGGATATCCGTCCTCTTCCGGAACGTCCTACCAAGTTCCCACCCACACCACCTTCTGTTGTTGCTACGGTGCGAGGACGCACCTTCCGGGAGGGGGCATTATATCAGGATTATGGACTATTCTGTGTGTGTTTTTGCCCCTGTGACCCAGTTTCTTCCTCATGTTGATTGTGTTAATTTGATTCCAGGTGTGTCTCGTTCCTCCCCAATTATCCTGCCTTTAAAAGCCCTAGTCCTTTTAGTTCTTGTTTGTCGGGTCTACTTGTTGAATGTCCTCTTTGTTCTCGGTTTTCCTGTGGATTATTAAAGACTGTGTTATTTAAGAACTCCTCGTTTCCTCATTCCTTGCTCCCCGACTGAATTGAGACAGGTATGTATGTAAACGTACAAATCTTTATAGCGACAATGAGAACAATATAGCTTAACAACACAAACACAAATGCTTGTTCTAAGTCTTTCAAGCATCAGGTTTTATCAGTATATCCAATATGGCTGGTGTAGCTGTATTTTTCATAGTCATGGTGAGCTGGCAGACAAACAATTTAAATGCCATTGTACAAGTGTGTATATAAGGAATAAAACATTGAACTCTGATGAACCATGGATTTTAATAAAGCCTAGTGGGCTTGACTGAATGAACTAGTTCATAGTATAATAATTTATTTAAAAATGCTACTCTGTAGTAAATTAATGGCAAGAGTTGGTCTATTGTCCTATTACTAGACCTAAGTATGTCCCTTCAAAACTATTGGTTCTGTGGTGTATCTCACTTACACAGCTCAGAAAATGTAATTTTGGACCTTATAAAGCATTCTGCTCCAGTGTGCAAAGAAAACCAGAGAAAAATGGTATTGGCCCTGGTTTAGCCCTCACTTCTCTCTCCTGATATTGCACTCTTTTCCTTTCCTGTTTGCATCTCCTTCTTGCTCTCTTTAATCTGTTTCTCCCTCACTCTTTTGTCTATTTTAACCACCCTATTTTCATCCCACAGTGCAAGGTGATTTACATCTAACACCTGTGTGATGGACCTTCTAATAGAGTCCTACTAGAAGCAGAACCCAACTGGACACCTGAGCTGAAGTTTACCTCAAAACTGACTGTGAGCCAGGGCCAGGGTATTCTGTACCCCGCATAATGAGGAGGCGTAATGAAGGCCTAGTTTACAGGCACAATCGAGCATAACTAATCGTGTTTTGCTTGGCAAATACTAGGTTACCCTGGCTTCAGACAACTGCAAAGGCCACGCTGTGTAGTCAGGCTGAGAATTCTTCCTTTGCATCCTTCACTGGGACTGACAGTGACTGCCAATTCACAGACATTTCATGCCAGATTTTCAGCTCAGCATCCGGGCTGTTTAGGTGCAGTGTAACAAAGAAGGGCAATCAGTGTAACTTTCACAGCTAAATATAAATAACTGCAGTTTAAAATAAATATATATTTAAAGAGACAAAATCACGCTTTTCAGTATTGTACTGAAAATACATCAGAAATAATTTCCTATATTATTTTGAATGCATCATGTGTAATGATTTTGTATTAGGCAACATTCATTTGAGATCCAATCCAAGGATCATTCAGCATAAAACATAAAACAAGAAAAATTATCTCAGTTACTGATTAGCACATACTCCCTTCAGAAAATGAAGAGTCATGCTGTTATTATGGGAAAGTATTATTATTCCATCTTTCTTATCACAGATAATTACAAATAGGTGTTTAATATAACCAGTGAGCTCAGACGACAACTAAAAAATTATCTGAAGCTAAAATCACTCAATAACTTTAATCAGCAACCATAGTTGGAATTGTGATGGTTTAGATCAATATTTACATACAAGTGATCTGCATTGTGCTTCAGGTCATGGACAAAGCTCAAGGTGAAACATGTTTCATTGAAATATAGTTAATCTGACTTAGTGAGGGCTGAAGGTTGCTCATATATAATTTATATTATCCACAAGATGAATGGAAGTGCAAAACTAATCTCGAGCAAAATGGGAGAAGTCTGGCTAATCTGCCACATTCCTATCAGCACATTGCCTCCTTTCTGTGAAATTCTGAAAACCTGATAACATGGTCCTAAATGTTTAATGAAGATGTGGCTTGTGCCTTTGTGTTATAAAACAAGAACATTTCTAAATTGTAAAACTTTGAAAAAGTAGTGACAGAAAATGTGAGAAACAAATGCATTTTGTTTTAAAAGTTTTTTTTTTTTTTTTTAAATGAGGTTGATGTCTGCATTCATCAATGCACCAAATAAAGTGTGGCTTTACACATTATATTGCTGTTATTAATTACAAAACACTTCTGTAACTAATATTTACAGGTAAGGAATTAGGCAATAATTTCTTAGTCAGACTTACACCACTAGTGGCCTGAAGGCCAAATCCAGTCATCTGTCATTTTTATCCAGCTCTCCTACATATTTTGATGATGATGAACTGTATTTGCAGAACACAGTCCAATTGAATCAGAGCAGACATGTTTAAGATTTTTCTGGCCATGCAACTACACTAGTTTCTCAAGCATGAAACAGCAGTTTAGGCACACATTTTTGATCGCATCTTATTCAGTCAAATGTATTTATGTAAATTGCTTAGCTGCTGAAAAATCTTCAGACACATAAAATAAGAGTCACTGTTCCGCTGTGCAAATCACAATGTTTGCAGGGCAAGGAAAGGCTATTTTTTTTCCACTGAAAAGAAAAAAGACAGAGTTGTGTGAGTGATGTAGGATGTCAGATGACTTTTGTCTTTTCCCAGGACCTCCCTTATGTAACCACCTCATGCAACTCTGTGATGATGATTTAGACTGATGAGAGATGCAATGTTTGAGAAACTGCAAAGCTCTTTAAAAAGACACCAAACCTCTCCATCATTAGTCTCTTTAGCATGATGGTCTTCCTTTGCTTCTCAGACATTCCATTTGATGACATTTTCTGAAATCTCTTTGATTTCTACTCAAGGACTATATGGACTGACAGGAACAGCCAATATAATGTGTTCAAAGAAATAAAGAGCTTATTTAAGTTTTTTTTTGTAGCTTTTACATCCAATGAAATCCACTGCAGCCTCATGTAGCAAAATACTACTCATTTCAGGTATTTGGTGTATAATATATGGAATGAATAAATGGCTAAATCGTCCGTTAGAAATGACAATCAATGGCGGTGACACAACAACACATTAAAAATATCCATATGAAAGTGATTGAGAGAAAACCAACTAAAAGTGGTTGCACATCTAGCATATATCAAGGTAATTAAGAAACTCAAGTTCACCAAGTGTTACTGTTATTAATTAATTAGACAGGGAAACGTCTCGAGGGAATGTTTTATCTAGATTTATACTAGGCAGAGAATTTTCATTACCCATAATCCTAACTGAATAATACATTTATGAGGCTGAAAACACATTAATATGCATCTAAGGAATCCCAGGATACTCAGTTCTATTTCACAGCTCCCAGTTGAGCAAGGTTGATTAGGTTGACAAGGTTGACATTATTGTCGTTTGTAAATTTGGCATGGGAAGTCCCAAAAATTACTCTATGACTATTTTTTTTTTAAATATTAAAAGTATTTTAAATTAACGGGAGATTACGTCTGTACATTGTGCAATGGTGGAATTGGATAGAGATCTCCGGATGGAGTGTAATCATTTGTTGACAGTTATACGGTTTAATAAGTCAGTTTAACAATGTGATTAAATGAGGCCTGAAACAATTATATTATTAATGCTTTAGTGACACGTTATTAGTGCTGTCAGAATAATGTGAATTTAATACAACTAATGCATATCTGACCTTTGTCTAAATTCTGTAATAAGGGCTTATTTTCAGTCATATGGAATATATATATATACATATTAAAATACAATATTAAATCCACTGACAGGAGAAGTGAATATAATTATATTGTTACAATGGCACCTGTCAAGGGGTGGTATACATTAGTTAACTGAATTAGTTAGAAGCAGGAAAAATGGAAAAAAGACCTGTGAAACGCTAAAAGATCTGAGTGTATTTGAGAAGGGCCAAATAGTGAATTCTAATTGACAGGGTCAGAGCATTTCCAAAACGGCAAGTCTTGTGCGGTGTTCCCAGTTGGCAGTGGTTAGTACCTACTACAAGTGGTGCTAAGTAGGACAACCAGCATGTGTGCGCTATGCTCATTGATGCAGTTCAAATTGCTGAAAATCTTAAGGCTGGGCATGATAGAAAGGTGTCAGAACACACAGTGCATCGCAGTTTGCTGCATATGGGGCTGCATAGCTGAAGACTGGTCAGAGTACCCATGATGACCCCTGTCCACCTAAAGCACCTACAATTGGGCACATGAGCATCAGCACTGGACCATGGAGCAATGGAAAAGGGTTGCCTGGTTTCATGAATCATGTTTTCTTTTAGATCAATTGACGGCTGGGTGCGGAAAATTCTTATATGTTTTAGGTAAACTTATTGGACTACTTTTAGATTACTTTTAGAATACTTTTGACCTAACCTGCTTATCACATTGATTTAAATAGGATAACGTGGTATAAAAATGCAAAGAGACAGAAAATATATTCCATTCATTGTTATTGTAACGTGGGAGGCGTGACAACGGAGATGTGGATGCAAATGCAGCTTTTATTCAACAGAGTGGTCAAAGCAGGCAGGCTCAAACAGCAGCAAACAGGTATAATCCAGGACAGACAAAAGAGTAATCTAATAATCAGGCAAAGGTCAGGGCAGGCAGCAAACGATCAAAAACAATGTAAACAGTCCAAAGTAAAAAAAAGGCAAGGCAAGGCAAGGAACATGAAGAACACGGTGACAATACAAGTGATACACTAATCAACAATGCGAGTGTGGATGAGTGCAACCTTTATAGTGTCACTGATGGGAAATAGGTGTAGTGTGATAATGAGCTCCTGGGAGAGGGATCATGGGAAATGGAGTCCAGAGAAAACAAAGACAATACACATAATCATGACAGTTATTAACAGCATGAAATGCTTCAAAATTACATTTTGACAAGTTTTCCCAAATTGGGGTTCATGAAGGAACTTCAGGTGGTTTGTGAGTTCAATGAAAAGCTGATAATCAATTAAATCATAATAAATAAAAATAAATCATTTAAAAATAGCAACCATTAAAATAAAACATAATAATAAAAACAAAAATACCTGCATGTCATATGACCATTAACCAACGTCATGAACCATGAACATACAAATGTGCAAATGTGTTACTTAATTATTAACTTTTTACCTTAAAATATCAGGGGGTACTTAAAGTACATATATTAGGTTAAAGAGGTTTGGCTGAAAAAAGAAAGAAAGAAAAAAAAAATCTACTGCCAGCCTTATAAGTCAAGTCAAGTCAAGTCTGCTTTATTGTCAATTCTTGACTGTTACATCATCAATACACTTGGTGATGTAGGCAGTGACAGTCTCCGAGTACTCCTGGAGGTCTGTGGTGTTATTGTATGTGGCCGCCTGCCAACATATTCCAGTCAGTGGTGTTAAAACAGTCTTGAAGAGCCTCTGACGACCCTTCCGGCCACACTTGTATCTGTTTGTGAACTGGTTTGGTGACTTTAACGAGTGGTCTGTATTGTGGTCTGGTTATTACATACAAACATGCTCTTTCCTCTAGATTTTAGAGGCCAAGCTTGTGTAACTTCTTAGAATTAGATCAGTCTTTTCAGGAAAAAAAGTAAATGACTCAAAATATAAGCTTCAGACATAGGTTGCATTGAAATTATTTAATGTAATAGTTTAGAATAGGACATTATGTTCAGAATCATAAGTACAGACACTCAAAATTTCAACCTGCTTCTTTTGTCACATCTATTAGAAATTCTGTGGATAAATTCTCTGTGGCCTACCTCTGTATATCTGAGCAGGTGCGCACACACTGAGACTTTGGACCATGGCTGCAGGCATGCTTGTTATTTCTATCACACACTCTAAGGAAAGCAAAAATTCCATCGGTGTGACCTTTTTCAAAATCTCGTCTCATAGCACTGTTCATATGTTTTAATGCAGTATAAGGCAGTTTGAAATACCCTAAAAAAAAGTGACACCAATTATAAAAATACCCAACCATATTTTCTTCTCTGATTACTACATAATTATCTTACATGTAATTTCCATCCTTACTCATTATAATAATGGCATGGAGTTATGCATATTATATATACATATAAATATATATATATATACATATATACATACTGGTAAAAAATGTATAGCTTGAATGCACTGTAAAGTCGCTTTGGATAAAAGCATCTGCTAAATGCATAAATTATTATTAATTATTATTAAATGATTTAATATGCATACTGATTGGTTTAAACATTAAATAAGGCAAGGGAGAATGTTTCTCAAAGTGTCTAGATATAAAGTCACATATAAGAGGCAACTGGCTCAGACCTGTCAAACAAAATATTTTTCTGAATTTGATCATTAGATAAATAAATAATTTGATTATTATTATTATTTATTTTTTATTTCTCTTGCAAGCTTGCTAGGTAGAGAGCATTACCTATGATGTTACATAGACAGATAGTAATACTGCAGAATTAATGCATTTCTAAAATGTTGACTGGTGTATGGTATATGAAATTTGATGAAAGAATATACAACATATATAAAGCTAGACTTGGCTATAAGGGTAATAAATGGAGCACCAGAGAGAGTGAAAGAGGCAGGAAGATAAATATGACTTACTTGTCTTTGCTATAAGATAACATTTTTCACATTTTGTTCTTATCTGACAAATATTAAAGAAACAACTACAATCTACACAACTCAAAAAGTCACTTCTGCAAACAATTTTTATGTATTTTGTGTGTGGCATTCCAGTGTCCAGGGTGTCATTTTGGGGACATAATTCTGTAATAATGAGTCAACATTGTCAGACCTTCAAAGCATACTAAGATTGTCTGAATATATGACACTCAGCACACTTATTATTTAGCAAGCTTGCCTGTTAGAACATGTTGCCTATGTTGTCACATAAGCTAGAAAGGAAGTCTGTGTATACTAATGAATTAATTAATATAGAGCATGTATAAAGCTACACTTGGCTACAGGAATAATACATCGAGCACCAGAGATGAGAGATGCAGAAAAAGATAAAACAGAAAGCAAGACTTACTTTCTCTTCCTGTAAGATCCACATTCTCTTTCTGAAAAGTATTAAATAATCTGCAGTAGTATATTCTTACATTATTATTATTATTATTATTATTATTATTATTATTATCATCTAATATTTTCATGCCCAGTTTTATCTGAAACAAACAAATAAATAAAACATATTATTTAAGATAAGGCTGCTGGAGACACACACTCACGGAAGTGAGTGTTTTATTGAAATGCATTGCAAATAATTTTAAGGCCTTCATGTAGAAAGTGAGAATTGAGGTAGGCAAATGTCCTCTACACTGTGTATGTCTCGGAGTGGGTAAAACAAAGTTGATTTATAACCATGTTAAATCTTCAAAGTGCAACACGTCTTCCAGCCATTAGTGACACAAAAGCTATTGTCCATCTGTCACTCAGGCAAAAAGACCACCAGGATATTCATACCATGCTTTGTGGTGCAGATCTGGTTTTATGTTTTCTATGAGAGAGGGTCTGCATTGCTCTGTGTAAACAGACCTAGCTAAATGCTGTCTTAATGCAAATGGATCCGCATCCTGTTTACAACAATTAAACTGGCCATCAGCATGAAATGTCTGCCTTTGCAGAGATTTGCTGAAAATTAAAGGAACATTTTGTAATGAATTTGGTACTATGTACATATTATAAACAAACACGTCTGTAAGAATAAAATTTCTGATAAAGCTTTTGCCACTTTCCTGTAAAAGCACCTTTAATGCTGTCCAAACAAATAACTACAAATCATTAGCTAATTTGATGTATTATACAAATTGTCAATGACCTGTTTTTATATTAATAAAAAAAAAAAACTGTTAACTGTCTAGGGAAAATTGGGACCAGTCCTTAGGAGACAATAAGAATGAAATGTTACTGTTGTCAATCAATCAATCAGTCAATCAATCAATCAATCAATCAATCAATCAATCAATCAATCAGCATTAATATTATTTGGCCTTATGCTGTCATGTAACTTATGGCAGATGAAATTATGGAAATGTAACCTTACCAAGAACACATCAAAACAGTTAATAATTTTAAGAAATATTTTCTGATAACGAGAGAAAAAAAAGTATGTGTATGTATTCTATAAGAGTAGAAAGCAAACATTACATTTTCTTCAGGTCTCAAACCTCATTTAGATTTTTCTCTCTTGCTTGCCATTTGCCTCATTACTCTCTTTGTTCTGGTTTGTTTGAGCTAGAACAACAGTCTTGCACACTCGTGCTCTGAAATCATATCAGAATAAACAATTAAATGCC
>NW_015537983.1:336818-341590 GCF_001515605.1 Sinocyclocheilus anshuiensis | reverse complement strand
ATTGATGTATTATACAAATTGTCAATGACCTGTTTTTATATTAATAAAAAAAAAAAACTGTTAACTGTCTAGGGAAAATTGGGACCAGTCCTTAGGAGACAATAAGAATGAAATGTTACTGTTGGTCAATCAATCAATCAATCAATCAATCAATGCAAATGGATCCGCATCCTGTTTACAACAATTAAACTGGCCATCAGCATGAAATGTCTGCCTTTGCAGAGATTTGCTGAAAATTAAAGGAACATTTTGTAATGAATTTGGTACTATGTACATATTATAAACAAACACGTCTGTAAGAATAAAATTTCTGATAAAGCTTTTGCCACTTTCCTGTAAAAGCACCTTTAATGCTGTCCAAACAAATAACTACAAATCATTAGCTAATTTGATGTATTATACAAATTGTCAATGACCTGTTTTTATATTAATAAAAAAAAAAAACTGTTAACTGTCTACGGAAAATTGGGACCAGTCCTTAGGAGACAATAAGAATGAAATGTTACTGTTGTCAATCAATCAATCAATCAATCAATCAATCAATCAATCAGCATTAATATTATTTGGCCTTATGCTGTCATGTAACTTATGGCAGATGAAATTATGGAAATGTAACCTTACCAAGAACACATCAAAACAGTTAATAATTTTAAGAAATATTTTCTGATAACGAGAGAAAAAAAAGTATGTGTATGTATTCTATAAGAGTAGAAAGCAAACATTACATTTTCTTCAGGTCTCAAACCTCATTTAGATTTTTCTCTCTTGCTTGCCATTTGCCTCATTACTCTCTTTGTTCTGGTTTGTTTGAGCTAGAACAACAGTCTTGCACACTCGTGCTCTGAAATCATATCAGAATAAACAATTAAATGCCACTAGGGCAACTTTTAGCACTGGTTTAATTTCAACACCCAAAGACAGGGACATCCATGTCTGTGTCACTTGTGGCCATACCTATGGTTTGAATTATTATTGAATAATAATTAAACTGCAATAAATGGCCACTCACAGTGCTTTCTGCCATAAATATTATCATAACTGTGTCACCTACAAGGCATGTGTAATTGTGAGGAAAACAAAATGCTGTTAAAATAGTTATTGTTGTAAGGATATGTTCACCAAGGATTTTCTTAATTTAAGGGTTTGGTGCAACCAGCTGCATGCCCTCTGGAAATGTTGACATAATGGACTGATATAAAACCATAGAATGAAGAGCTATATCCAGAAGTTTTTGAAATATTTAGTTCTGATGTAATACACACAATAACATTTTCAGATGTCAAGTAAAGTTGGAGGTCAAGATCAAAAACAATTGTTGTTTGTATATTTGAAATCAGCTTTTAAATAACTGCAAAGCCTGTTTACGCGAAACTGATTATACAGCCTGACTGCAGAGCCTTGTATTGGTCAAAGTTCCCGTAATGGAACAGAGAGTGTGTACAGTTGTTTTTGTCCACTCAAGTCACGTAACGAGGCACCTAACAATTTGTCACTGAAGTGGTGCTGGCACTGTGTCAAGTTCAGCATCCTGCTCCACCAGGGCTTTGTGCTTTACAATACGTGTCATAACCTGGAGCTGTCTCAGTTCTCATGTTCATATAATATATAAGAGGGATGTGGAAAAGGCTAAACAGTTTTGGCTTGCTGGCTGCTACTGAGCAACTCAAGTGTGACACTCTACTCCATGCATCTCAAAGATTCCCTGCTGAATCTAATTATGAAACTACAGGAGAATAGGGTGGATGCCAAGAATTTTAAAGAGAGTGATGCATGTAGCAATTTGTATAATTTGAGAAATGTGATTGGCAGAATTATATAAGGGAGACGTTTGCTACAGTTGTCACAATATCTCAATAACTATAAGGTTTTGGGTCAAAAGACAAATTACAGCTATGTGTGTTTTCTCTACGAGTGGTTTTGTTCCATTCATACACCTATTGCAAAATGTAAATCAGAATATTTCTATGAATTCTAACTAAAATTCCAAAATTTCCATAGTAGCTTCTGCAGTGAACAGAAGACACAATAGAAGTTGTCACATTTTTTATGTTGTAAATTATTATTCATTTCTATTCAGTTCAGTTCAATTTCACTTGACCAAAGCATTTTGATATTTATGTTATATATTTTACAATATTGCTTTTTAATTAAATGTTTTGTTTCATGTTTGTTTTAATTTCTACATTTATCTGTAATATTTTAAAGTACCCTATACTTGCACAACGATAACAGTGAAAAGACAGAAAGTCACTTTCATAAATAAATGTACCCTGAGAAACATTTACTGGAGTAAAAAAGTGTGACAACTAGTCCTGGTCTCGCTTATACAACTGCAGAAGTTTGTAATTTAATTTCACAAGTTTCACACCTTCATTAAATATATAATGAGAAATGAGGAAAAGGGTAAACAGGTTTGTATCTCTGTGCAGAATGGTGTTTCAAGCATGAGATTGTTCTCTTGTTTAACGTTTCTCCCAAAAGAATGTTTGATTGTGTTATTGAAAGACTGCAATACAATGCTTGCTCAGAGCACCAAATATTATGTTCTTTAAAAGTATCAAATACCTTACAAATAGCATTACGGGAAATAAGCATTGATCGCTTATACAGTACTTTAGCACTGTGTACAGTAAACCAGATAATAAGAATGTGACATATTGTGTTTACAACATGTTCTAGAAATAACATACTTAAACATAAAATTAACTGAAACATAACTATTTAAAAAACATTAAAATGATGCACGATAATTAGGAAAAAAAATAGGTAGAAACATGTAATTGTAATTAATTATGTGGATTATTTTTTGCATTAGTAAACATGTAGCATACTACAGCACAATGTCTCACAAACTGGGCTGGTCAAAGACATTGGCAAACTATGTATCCATTAAAAACAAAATTTAACAATTGATTGCTCCAACTTTTTTTTTTTTTTTTTAAACCACAGAGATACAGTGTTCTAACTCCAAGGTCAGCTTAAAAACCATAAGTAACATCCCAATTTAGTTTATAATATAGAGTATTTTGCTGGAAATCAGTGAATGAACAAAAGCAATAACATCTGTAGTCATTGAAGTTTATCTTTTGGTCAAACACCATTTATAGTCATACAAATTTAATTAAATTAAATTCACATTTATTTGTATAGCGCTTTTCACTATACAATTCATTGCAAAGCAGCTTCACAGAAAATGAAAGTTTCTACATTATATTTATGAGTAGCTTATCAGTGGTGACAATGTCATGGTGATGTCCATATGGCAGACATGTACAGTAAAAATTAAGCAGTTAGTTAATGGCATGTATTCAAACAAACGGTGAACATTATTAACAGCAATGATTATAGGTTGCAATCAAACTTATAGCAACATTTGGTAGCTTTGTATGTTGGTTCAGGGTTGGCATCATCTGAGGTCTTCTGAGGGGTTGGCATCATCTCTTCTCAGGTGTTCGGTCATCTCAGATCTTTGTAAGGTTTGAATCCAGACTGAAGCTTGTGTAATTCCTAGTTACATCAGGATGCCAATCATGTGGCGTAGCTGCTGTTCAAACCAAGAAAAAAAAAATATAATTTGTTCAAACTAAGCAGAGAATGATAATGTGCATTTGATCAGATATAACTGGAGTACAAGGTTATGAGATACATTATGTGAATGCTTGGCTAAAGAGATGTGTCTTTAATCTAGATTTAAACAGTGAGAGTGTGTCTGAACCCTGAACATTGTCAGGAAGGCTATTCCAGAGTTTAGGAGTCAAATGCGAAAAAGTTCTACCTCCTTTAATGGACTTTGCTATCCTAGGTACTACCAAAAGTCTTTTGATAAAGAGTTTTGCGACCTTAAGGAGTGTGATGGATTCTAGCATGATAGAGGACTTTTTAGGTATGCAGGAGCTAAACCAATTAGGGCCTTATAAGTGTAATGACTTTGATTACTTAATTTTAGGGAATTAATTATTATTAATTCATTCAGGTTTTAAAAGGACTCGGATCTGAAAATTCGAGGTCCACCTGATTAAACTGATTTCAAATTTGATAGTTTACACTCTATCAGTTTCTCGGCCAGCGAGAAGTTAATGTCAGTGTGTATTACCAATTTGACTATATGTATTTTCCTGGCCACGGTCAACACAATTATGATAATTTGTAAGCTCTTAGAGAGGTAACGTAATCTTTGGCAAAGGTTTTAACCTTAAAATTATATGACACCAGACAATGATTCTTTATAAATGAAACATGAATTTTATTGGCTATTCTAGATTACATTAAAACTAAGCTAAAACACACATACATACACACACAAACATACAGATTATTAGAATGAGAGTTGACAGAGTTCTATGAAGTTTTCAAAGTTCCAACTCATTTCCACGAATGGTTTTAAATTCAGCCTGAGAGAATTCACAAAGCTGAGATTTGTCTTACATTTACTGCTTAAATCAATCATCAGCGTCAGTTCAGCAGATAGGAGATTTTGTTTGTACTTGCGTTTCCTGAAAGCTGAGTTGTTCCTCATGGCTACTGGAGGGGATTCCATTGCTGATTGGCTGTTGATTTGGCGCCGGAATGACGTTTGGATGATGTCCTTTTGGGGAAGCCCTCGTTGGATTGGTTGCTTGCCGGGTTACGGAAGAGCCTCTGGTTCTTCTGAGAGAGAGAGTCTGCTTTAGCAAGACTTTGCGTTCTGCAGAGTTACGAAGCTTCAACTGAAGTGTTTGAGTTCTTAGATGGTTGATCGCCTGATGGTTCAGCTTGTGAGCACAAGTTAGAGT
>NW_015537983.1:330165-336241 GCF_001515605.1 Sinocyclocheilus anshuiensis | reverse complement strand
ATATATATATAAGACATACAACATATTATTTGTGAATCTATTGCTCCGATACTTTCAATGATTTTCAATGATTGTCCGTGTACGTTTCTTTGTCTGTGACAGGAGAAACGCATGCTTTTCTGGAAGGTAGTAAAAGGATGCGGTCCCTTTTTTTGGAATGCAGGGGGGAAAGGGGAGGTGTCCTGAGGTCATGCCCATGTCACGAGTTGGGAGTCTGCCATTCTTCTCCTGGACAGAGAGCTCTTAATCTGTCACTTTCTGTTTATTGGATTTAGCAATTTATGTGTTAAATGGTCAGGGGTATCACGCATCTGGTCCTTGAAAGCCCGTAAAACAAAGATAGTTTTGTATCCTAGTTTGAGTTAGGGTTTAAGCACTGTTTTTATTTGAGTCTCTTGAGACGATACGCTAGATAGTACAGGAACTGCTTCAACACTTCACTGACCCTGCATGAGTTTTACGACCGCAGCTGGCTGCATAGGGGCTCCTCAGTTTGTCTCAATGGAATGTGATTGTTTCATGTGTGACTCAATAGTGTAAGTGGGTCAGTTCGAAGACAGAGATCCTACATAAGTAAGTAGTAATATTTTATAACTGATACAGGACTGAATAGGCAGTGTAGCGCTTGTAAAATTGTGGTAATGTGATCATATTTTCTTGACCTGGAAAGTACTCTAGCAGTTGCATTTTGGACATTAGCTGTAGATTGTTTGTTGAAGATGCAGGGCAACTACCTAGCAGTGCATTACGATAGTCCAACCTTGAGGTCATGAATGCATGAACTAGCTTTTCTGCATCAGAAACAGGTAACATGTTTCGTAGCTTGGCGATGTTTCTAAGATGGAAGAATGCTGTTTTTGTAACATGTGAAATATGATTTTCAAAAGACAATTTTCCTAACCCAAATTTTTGACTGTAGAGAAAGTAACAGTACATCCCTCTAGATGCAAATTATAATCTAAGAGATTATGTGTACTGTCTTTTGGTCCAATAATATCTGTGTCTTCTCCAAATTTAATAGTCATCCAATTTTTTACATTTTTAACACACTTTGTTAGCTTAGATAATTTAGAAGTTCCATCTGGTCTTGTACAAATGCGTGATGAATTGCCTTATTGTAGCAATGCTATATTTATTTTAGTATACCACCAAAAGTCTGCATTCAGTCTGCAACTGAATAAGGTATTAGGAAAGATTTATCAATTAATAATAGCACTTTTCATTTTTAAGCCTCATCTAATTAAGGAGGTATTGTGACACGGTTGTCAGTATATGAGGGCACTTATCTAGTTATTCCCAGTGCATTCATGTAGTAATGGCATAGTTATATATTATAAATATTATTCATGCATGTGTAATACAGTTGTCATAAAGATCTATTTGATTTTAGCTTTTGTGTATGTGTGTAAATGTCCCTCAACCTCCAAACCAAAAATACACTAGAGTGGAGTGTTGTAACACAGGGTCAGTTGTAACACTGTCAGTTTGATAAATCATCAATATCATACACACCCACCACATTTTGAAGCTTACAGGAGAAGTAGTATGTGACTGTGTGCAACATTACAAATGTTATGACCAAATTCATTAAAAATGTTACAACCAACCCCTTATGATGATTCCAGTGAGTCCAGTTATCCAATCACATCCTTTGTTGAGGCAAAGTCATGTGAGATTTTTATTGCGCACCAAGGGATTTATGTGGCAAATCAGCCTGGTCTCATTGTTTATATGTAGGTATTAGTACGCAAAGTTTAAAAGTTACACAAAATTGTGTAAGTTTTTATCGATGCTGAAACGTTTCAACTTGGACGTATTACAACATTTAAAAAAAATAAATTCTACGTATTTTTAGCTAAAAACGTTAAATATTTACAAATCTTTTATATAATTCAGTTATTTGCATCAGTGCGTTTTTATACTTTTTATCAATAAGCGATTTAGATTTTTAGACCCCTTAACCTACCCCCAAACCTAAACCTATCCATTTTATAGCGGATATAAAAAGATATAAAATGTAACAAGACCGGAAAATGCAGGGAAATTACCATTTTAGTAACAATATAGCATTAAATATATATATTTATAGTCGCTAATCCCACTCCTACCTCTAAACCTAACCATAACTATTTCTTAAAATGATGTACAGTTTAAAAACAGAAACATGGCATGTCACAATCTGTGACAAAGCAGGCAAGAGCCAAAGAGAGTTCAATTTTTCTGCCATAAAACCTGTCGTAAAGCTACTCGAAGCAGCAATTTTTGAATTTGTAATGAACTCATCAGCACATGTATTGATGGTTACAGTCGCTGCTCAAGATGGAAATGAAGATCGCTGAATAAAGGAGAGTTTGGGACTGTTCCTCGCAGTCGTATGGATTCTGAAGGTTTGGATCGCAGCGCACAAATAAAATTGATTCCTTTTGTAATTATGATGCATTTTTGGTGTATTTTGGATTTGCATGTCGGAGAAAATGCCTATTGTGTCCCACGGCAAACAAAGTAATTATTACATGATAAGTAATGGTTAAATGATTGCAGAAATGTTATTAATTTTAAGGGTTTAAAGTGTAGTCTTGTTTAACATTATGTATTCTTCTAAACGAGTTGGCAGCAGAAATCACAAAGAACAAATGTTATCATTTCATATTAAGTAAATGAGTAAACTTCTTTTAATAATGCAATTGAAAACATAATGCCATTGATATGACAACTGATTACACTATAATAAAATGTTAATGCCGCGATTTCAGTATTTGTAAGGATTAATTTGTAAGTCTGTAAAGTTGTTCATACATAATTTACGTTTTAGGTGTTGTCAATACGTCAGTATTGTATGTTTAAATGCTGTAAATACATCAGTATGTATAGATGGTGTAAATACATCAGTATTATACGTTTTTGTGTCTGTGCAAATGTAAGTAAATGTACATTTTGTAGAACCACATTTTATATAAAATACATTTGAATTCTCATGAGATCACAAACATGTCTTGACTTCTTTGTTTATGCGCATATCTTCTTATGGGATAAAAACATTATCCAACGCTAATGAGCACATGTTTTTTGTGCACCGTTTTTTTTTTTTTTTTTTTTTAGAATTTATGCTCACCTTGTCATTTGTAATTTACATACAGCAGTTTTTACATGATATTCCAAAACTTGTGTAAAAATGAGTGGATGACAACACACACGAACACTCACAAACGTACCAAGCAATTGTTTTTGTGCTAAATTGAATGTCCTAAAAGAAATACAATATTTTTTTTTCCATTTTAAATTGTTCACTTCATTTAAAATTGTTTATTCTTTGTTCTTCAAAAATGTTCTTGCATAAATTGGATAGTGTGGATCTTATTTCAGCAAATTACCTCTAATTGTAACATCTATTTCCCAGCCTGTTACAACTCACCCCAGTAGTAGGTTAGATTGTAACAATGGAACTCTTTGTATTTGACATTAACTCACATAGTCTATGATTGTGTTGAACACGTCCAAGTGAGTTTTATTTGTAGTAGACAAATGTGACTACTGTTCATTAAAGTTTGAGAGATCTAGCACAAACAACCACTGAGTTACTAATGCTGAAACAAAAAGCGTTACTTTCATTCCTGGTCTCCCCTGTACACAATTAAACATCACATTTCCAACCAGTAGCTGGTTTAGCTTTAGAAATGCAATACAACCTTTCAATCTAGTCTGAATGTATACAGTAAAACTTCACATCTACCACTGAAGTTGTGTTTGCTCATAGCTTTAGCCGTTTGGTGTTGCTTAACCTGGGCTTACCTTGATTTTTGTTGATGAGAGTCATGACCTTGTGCTATTTTTGTGGAGTCACATTAATATAACTGTATTATGCAGATCCATTGCATCATTAACACAAGCTGCAAATTACCTTTAGTGTGTTTTGAAAGTTCAGGATTTTATTTAGGCTTAGTCAGAAGTATCATCCAAACTATCTCAGGATAAGCCATGAAATACATCCGCATGCAAGCCTTGATAAGCTAAAGGGAAATAAATTGCAGAGACACTGCAGTGAAGTATTTTTATACACTCTGGTTTCAACAGAGCTTGCTGCTTTTTCCTCCCTGTCAGACGAGATGTAGGTATAAAATAGCATGTTGTTTGTCAGACTAGCAGGTCCAGTTCATTTTGGATGTGCCCTGACCTTTTCAAATGTAATTTTCAACAGCCTTTCATTCCTGATGGGCCTTCTCCAGAGGAGTGCGGCCTGTGGCAGTCCTCCTCAAAAGGAAAGGTCAATTCTTCAGAACATCTTGAGCTGCAGATATACAGGAGCTGTTTTCCATGTGGCAGCCTGGCAGAGTGAAGAAGAAGCATTTAGAGGAGGTGAATATTGCCACTGACGTAAAGGAAATGATGACAGGTGGACAAAGCCTATTAAAACTGGATTGTCAGACTGGCTGGAAAAGGTGAGAAACCTTATTGGTGATCTAGGCCGGAAAACTCAGTAGGAATTCTGATTCTCATTTTCATGTTTCAAGCCCGTACGGCATTTGAGTACCAACCATTATCTAATACTTCAGACACCGATCCTGCTGGCGGCAGTCACCATAGTGTCTACTAGAGGACACAGCGTCCCGTTCTCTCTCAGGGAACCATGGTTACATTGGTTCCCATCCCATAAAGATCCCGTAAAGACATGAGACAGTACGATGTGATGTGTAATGTGATGCGTATCGTTTCACTAAGCTGGCGAACGATCTCAGCTTCAGCATGGATAGTGAGGAGCTCCCTGATCTCTGCTTCATTATTTACACATATTTTTTTGTCGTGAACGTTGATCTGCCTTCAAAACACCCGGTAAAAGAGTCGCACGATAACGTGTGTCATCACTACGACACACCCTTTACGGCATTGGTCCTGGCTTTTGTTCACATATGGCTCGTTCAAATCAAAGTGCAAATCAGTTTTTGTGAATGAATGACTTGCTCTACCTGTTGCTTTGGTCTCCATCAGCCCCCGCTTGCGCCACCTGATGGTGATCGACTAACAGCAGATGCAGATCATGCATCGGTACTCTACTGCTATTCCTGCAGTACCCAGATGTGCAATGCAGAATATTCTGTCGAAATTGAACCACTGAGATGCAGATCATGCATCGGTACTCTACTGCTATTCCTGCAGTACCCAGATTTGCAATTTGTGGAATCGAATTTTTAAAGTGAAATAAAATGGACTGAAAATTGCCTGTCGAATATTATATATCGTATTTTTAAACAGATTTAATATTTCGGAAGTGAACTCTGGAAGGTGAATATTAATTATTGAATTGTTTATAATGCAAATGTGTGTGAAATGTTTTGAATTGAAATACAACAACTATGTTAAATTTCAGGCCCTAAAAATTACGGGTGTAACGGTTCACAGAAGTCACGGTTCGGTACGTACCTCGGTTTTGTGGTCACGGTTCTATACGAGGTCGGTACAACAGGAAATTATTATTATTTTTTTTTTTTTAACAGAGTAATGCTACATGTAGCATGAGCAGTTGTTTTGCTTATGGAACAGCAGTGATACAGCGTTTCCTTCCCAGTCAACAATTTGATCTCACAATGATGTCACCATGAGCTCACATGATTCTCATGGTGTGGTCACAATGTGTGTGTCACAGTGAGCTAAAAGTGTAACCACACAGCCTACTCACTGTATGCTCATACTATGTTCACAATGTGAGGTCACTGCACACTCACTAGCACACTCACTGTGCGCTCATACTGTGGTCTCAATGTGAGGTCACTGCACACTCACTGTGTGCTCATACTGTGGTTGCAATGTGAGGTCACAACACACTCACTGTGCACTCATTCTGTGGTCAATGTGAGGTCACTGCACACTCACTGTGCGCTCATACTGTGGTCACAATGTGAGGTCACTGCACACTCACTGTGCGCTCATACTGTGGTCACAATGTGAGGTCACTGCACACTCACTGTGCGCTCATACTGTGGTCACAATGTGAGGTCACTGCACACTCACTGTGCGCTCATACTGTGGTCACAATGTGAGGTCACTGCACACTCACTGTGCGCTCATACTGTGGTCACAATGT
>NW_015537983.1:330013-330155 GCF_001515605.1 Sinocyclocheilus anshuiensis | reverse complement strand
TTCTGGGCGCAATGTGAGGTCACAACACACTCACTGTGCGCTCATACTGTGGTCAATGTGAGGTCACTGCACTTTCACTGTGTGCTCATACTGTGGTCAGTGTGAGGTCACTGCAGACTCACTGTGTGCTCATACTGTGGTC
>NW_015537983.1:328092-329504 GCF_001515605.1 Sinocyclocheilus anshuiensis | reverse complement strand
GATCACAGTATGAGGATCGTTTGAACTCAGAATGATTTCATATACTACTCACACTGTGAGGATCGCAGTATGAGGATCGTTTGAGTTCACAATGAGCTCACCTATTACTCACACCGTGATGATCACAGTATGAGGATCGTTTGAACTCACAATGATTTCATATAGTACTCACACCGTGAGGATCACAGTATGAGGATCGTGTGATGTCACTGTGATCATCGCATGATCTCACGTGTTGACTGGGTTGGGCATTATAGGGAGGTAAGAGGAAAAGAAAATGCCATCAGAACATTTCTGGAGATGGTCAGTTCCTCTCAGAGATACATTCATATAAACCCTCACATATTTTTCTTCCTGTATTTCAAGCATCACAAACTGTGAGCTTGATATGCCTGGTGTAGTACTTCCTCCTCTTTACAGACTTCATAAAAATTCCACACAAATTACATTTTGGGAAATGATGGCAATGCAGTTTGTGTGCAATTCTGGAATAGAGAATAGATCGGCCAAAATAAAACTAAAAACCGGTTCTGATTTACAGCCGATCGACCAGAGCATCTCTAGAACCCCAAACTCTCCCACACTGCTGATTTAAAGCAGGCGGTTCTTCGAGCTCTTGCGTGGCACCTGAACTCAACGGTCTTGTTTTGGGTTTGTGCGTAGATCGTCTCTTCTTCTGCTATTTCCTGTGGTGACAGATGAACCGACTGCATGAACTGAACCATGACATCCGTACCATGACGGTTCGGGACGAATACATGTACTGTTACACCCCTACTAAAAATGCAAGCCCTGAAAACACAAGGCATAAAAAATGCAAGCACTGTTAATGCAATGCATTATTTTTTTTTTTCATTTTTTTGTTTCAAAGACATTTGTCATTATTTTTCTTCTATAGACATATATCCCACATACCTCATATACATGTGGAATTCACTTTCGAAATAGCTTGTTTGCAATCAGGGTTAATTGCTTAGCCTATATCCACCGCCTCGATGGCAGGTGAGTATTTCAATTTAGTTTAAAAATCGCTCTTCTTCATAACATAAGGATCACCGTGCACACCTCTGCCTGGTTCTATCATCATGAAGTCTATCAGTTTATTGAATGGGTCTGTGGTTAAATACCTGAAGTAAGGTTTGTGGTTAACACAAGCTGAATATATTTTTATGTTTAATTCTTTTTATGCATAATTCTATGACATAAATTACATGTGCTTTTTTAAAACCTTTCACTTGTCTTGAAAAAGGTGGCACCAAAAGTAACAAGCTGAACAGGTAAACTAATCTACTCACTAGTCTGCTTTTACAATCTCATTGTGATTATATCAGTATTTTAATTTATTTATATATATATATATATATATATTTTTTTTATTTTTTATTTTTTATTTTATTTTTTTTTTTTTTTGT
>NW_015537983.1:323259-327987 GCF_001515605.1 Sinocyclocheilus anshuiensis | reverse complement strand
TAAAGACTGTTGGTGAGGTTGAAGTCATTTGACTATGGTGTAGTTTGTTTATAGCCTGAATTTAGCCTTTTACTTACGGTGATTGCGTTTAGACTTTAAAGTTTATCAAAGTTGTGTTCATTAACTGCATAGCAGTTAAAAAATTGACCTTTTATTTCATTAATTCTTTGCGTCAGAAAGTGGGTGGAAATGGTCACAAAAAGTTTTGTACTGTTTTTAGCACAAAAGGCTTTAGTCATTATAAGTAGACCTCAGGGAATAAACCAAAATCATAAAAAATGTATAATGACCTCTTTAACTGTTACAAAAATGTTGCCTTCAGTTGCTTATGTTTAATTCTTTATAATTTGACCATGTAAAAGTTTGTTTACATGAGTCATGTTCTCTTTAATTAAATTAGTGCTTCCATCGGAGGAGGTACAAATCGGAGGAGATACAATGTCTTTTCCTGCGGCCGTTTTTTTTTTTTTTACTACAGTGCAGCTACGGTGAAGTTATAGTATGGTAAGTCCTTAACAATCTGATATTTTATTATTAGATATGCAGACGGCATCTATTTAACAACTGAGTTAAATTGTTCCGTGGAGCCACATATGTATTTAATCATTCGAAAATGTGACATACCAATTCCAAATGAAGAGTACAGTTGGATTTGTTTCCTCCTCATCGGTAAATGTGATGATCCTTGCAGGGGTAGGTGGAGATAATAATGGGCTCGTGGAGTCTGTGACTTCCACATCACAGTAGGTTTAATTGACTGTCCCAGCTGGCTCTCAGTGGCAAAATGAAAGAAAACTTATCACCGACTCAATTAAGAGTTGGGAACCATGGGTCATGCTGAGGTGGCACAAGAACATGCCAACCCAGTTGGTGCCCCTGCAGTATTCATCACATACTGCTATGACTATTGGCACCTCTGGCTTTCTCACTGTCTGTGTCCTGGCACAATCATCTAGGTAACTGGAGGGCTTCAATCACAAATGAACTGCTCTGCACATCTTCTGCAGGGGCCTTGCTGACCTTTGAAGATAAAATGGTACAAGCAATTTCTAATAGAATACGGCTTCATCAACCCCAGACCCCCAAAAATATTAAAGGAATAGGCAAAAATGAAATTAATCTTTTTTACCCTCATATCATTCCTAACTAACTAACTAACTAACTAACCCAATCAATAAACCAATCAATCAATCAATCGATCATATACAAATAGTCCATATGATTATTAGATTATTGTTCACTGATGATGTTTTCCACTTTCCAAACCTACAATGACTTCCTACACTATACTGAAAAGACTAAAATATGCTCAGAGATGCAATAGTACAAATTTCACAGGCGATAAGGGATGTGCACTGGCTGCCAAACAGTACATCACTGGAGCACATGTTCCTTGAGGAGGAATGTTATTGCACACTGTGCTGCCAGTCATTAGAGAGCTGAGAGTAGATGCGTTGGCTTCTTTCCCAACCCTGCACCTGGAAATGGGCTATTATGGGGCAGGAATAGGGTAGACAGGGGGAAAGCTTTTATTACCACAACCTTTGTAGAACAATTGGCTACATTTTACCAAGGTCAGTTATCCATATCGTTTATTACTTATTATGGCTAATTATTACTCATTATGACTTTACTAATTATGACTTATCAGAACCATTCCAATGCATGCAGATCATATATTTTTGAATTAAAATCAGAAACCAACAGTACACTAACAACATTGGTCATTTTCATTGGTAGTAATACACACTTTTACATCGTTTGCAGTGAAAGTATCAATCGATTGATCAATTGATCATCAATCAATCAATCAATCAATCAATCAACAAACAAATAAACAAACACAATAATTGATAAAATATTTTTTTCCCTCTATTCTTCATGCAGATCATATATTTTTGAATTAAAATCAGAAACCAACAGTACACTAACAACATTGGTCATTTTCATTGGTAGTAATACACACTTTTACATCGTTTGCAGTGAAAGTATCAATCGATTGATCAATTGATCATCAATCAATCAATCAATCAATCAACAAACAAATAAACAAACACAATAATTGATAACATATTTTTTTCCCTCTATTCTTCCTTTATTTTTCATTTAGGCAAAAAGATCAATGAGAGGTTTCACAATGTCATAAACCAGCTCCTATGAAGAAATGCACAACTCTCTGAAGTCTTATCTAAACTATTTCTCATGAGATTTCCAGCACTGTTCAAAGGATCAGAAAGAAGAATTACTGTGTGCTGATGATTATTTGATTTATTCATGATATTAAATTATCATGTGCCCCATAATTTCAGACCGTGTCTATTGGCTATAATAACTGCTTCTCCGATAACTGCTCCTCAGTTACGTCTTATCAAATTTTTTGATTTATTTGATATTGCTTTCTTCAAGGCTAGCCTGAAAAAGTAGTTGATAGATGATTAGCATTTATTGGAGAAACCTTGAAGAGTGCATAAGTGCTGCTATTGTTGTTAGCTCCTTTGCTGCTAATTATTTAACAGCACCTGGATTCCTATTCATCCTTGCCAACAATTTCCCCAGAGAAGATGCTGCAGGAAAGATCAGGCCTTGAGCATTTCTGAATTGCCCCAAAGTAAATAGTCATATGCCAGGTGGTTAGCTCTAGGCACAGCGTGCCAGACATCCAGACAGGTGCTCTCCTCCGAAGCAGGACTCCCAGCCTGAGCAATGTATTTTTATAAAAAAATACTGTACTGTTATAAAATGCTGATATTAGAGGTGTGCACCCTGGGACGACTTAAAAGCAGGCCTCATTTAAAGGTTTCCTCCATGTCTCTTAAGGCAGGGAAAAGGATGAAAAGAGCAGACATCACTCATGTGGAGATTCAGCACCAGCCTCAGCTGCAAGCATGATGTGGGACTGGTTGACCACCGCACGTCAGACGAAAACAGACAGATGCTAGGAAATATCAAACAAATTCTTCCTCTGTGAAAGGAAAGTTTGGAAGAAACTACATCCAGGATGAAGCTTTTACAGTGTGCAGTTTACCATTGAGCTGAATAATAAATTCATGGCTAAAGTTCATGGCTAAAAATATAGGAACACCTGCTCATTGAGAGAGCCAGAACTTGCTAGCTTTTTCCCATAATGCTATGCATCCATCTCCAAATGTCTGCTTGTCAAGCTCTTTGTTGCATACTGTGCATTATATTTGTTCTGCAGAACATTATTTATTTAAAGGTGAAGTGTGCAATCTTTTTAATTGGAAACACTTTCTTCCAGCCCAGTTTAAATCAGCGGCAAAGCTATGGGTGGGCTTTCAATTGTGGCCCACCCAAAGAGAAGTTAGTGATTTTCCAAACAGATGTAATTCAATGAAAATAAACGTTAAATGATAATAAATGTCTCACACTGTAATTTTATATAATTAGTTTGAAAATTATTAAATGCATGTTTTCATTGCCAATTGCAGGTTCGAATAACTTTTAACCGAGAAGGTTTGCTGCTTCATTTCGGGAAAATTAACTTTTCCCTTCTTTATTCTTCATAACCCGAGAATGCGGCGACACATACCTGGGGTTTCGCTGCCTAAATGGTGCAGTGAAGTATAGTTTGAAAGGCTGCGCGTTCGGCTGTACACATACGCTGAGCCGCTTCAGACAGCTCACCAGTAGCGCTTCAATGCACGAAAACACACACAATTATGTCAAAATGCACGGTTTTGGCGAGTTGCCTTGTAAACGTAGTCTTAAATGAGTTATAAATGACCGTAAAGAGTTGGGAGAAAATCGGATGTGTGTCAGATCCGCGTCATATGCATCAGGTTTTAAAAGAGACAGCACTGTTTTTTTGTTATATTGGAGAAGTCAAATAAAATACGAGTTCCAGTCATGCCGACCCAGTCTTCTTCCTTCCATACACTGAACCTTGTTACAGAATTTTACTATACAATTGAGATATTAAAGAGGATTAAATATTTTTGAGTGCATATTGCTTATGAGTGAAATATTGACCAGATGCAGTTTTTAAAGTCATGCAAGTCCATTCACAATCACAGGATTGCAACACAAGCAGGCTTATTGTAAAGTTTTAACCAGGCTAATATTGTAGGAGGACAAAAAGTAATTAATATAATGTTAATGTTATTATACTTGACAGAAAATAGGAGAAACATTTTATTTTTGTTTTATCAGAGTTGTTTATGGGTTGTTTTGTTATTTGCTGTTTTGAACCTTTGAGCTGCATTGTTTTTATTTTATTTTATTTTATTTATTTATTTTTTGTTAGCAATTTGACATTCAGTTTTCATACACTACACTTTGCCCACCCTGTTTTATGAAGGCCCACCCACTTGAACATTCTGGCTATGCCCCTGGTTTAACCCTGTAAAGCCTATGTCAAATTTGATATGCACATTTCTAAGGCCTCTAAATAATCAACATAATGAAAGGTTTGCTGAAAAACCTGTTGTACACAATCTACTACATGCCTTCTGTTGTCTGACTGATAGTTAGATTTAAATAAGCAAATCGATTTTTTTTCTGTGAAATCTTTACTGATTTTAATGTTGTTTTTATGATGTTATCAATAGTTCAAGATGAACACAGTACTGGACTGAAAACATGGTTCCTGATTATACATCTGGAGAAGAGTATACATTATACATCTGTACAAATCTACTAAGACACAACAAAAAGAGTATTTTTCCTTTCCTTTTTTTTTTTTTCTAAGCAACTTGCATTCCATTCATG
>NW_015537983.1:318655-320450 GCF_001515605.1 Sinocyclocheilus anshuiensis | reverse complement strand
CGACAGGAGCGAATCTAATAATAGGATACAAACGGACTGATAAGGTCAGAGCAGTGTGATGTCAGCTTGTCCCTAGACACGGTTCTAATAACTTTTACCTGAGAAGATTTTGCTGCTTCATTTCGAAAGATGAACTTTTCCCTTCTTTATTCTTCATAACCCGAGAATGCGGCGACACATACCTCGGGTTTCGCTGCCTAAATGGTGCAGTGAAGTATAGTTTGAAAGGCTGCGCGTTCGGCTGTACACATACGCTGAGCCGCTTCAGACAGCTCACCAGTAGCGCTTCAATGCACGAAAACACACACAATTATGTCAAAATGCACGGTTTTGGCGAGTTACCTTGTAAACGTAGTCTTAAATTAGTTATAAATGACCGTAAAGAGTTGGGAGAAAATCGGATGTGTGTCAGATCCGCGTCATATGCATCAGGTTTTAAAAGAGACAGCACTGTTTTTTTGTTATATTGGAGAAGTCAAATAAAATACGAGTTCCAGTCATGCCGACCCGGTCTTCTTCCTTCCATACACTGAACCTTGTTACAGAATTTTACTATACAATTGAGATATTAAAGAGGATTAAATATTTTTTGAGTGCATATTGCTTATGAGTGAAATATTGACCAGATGCACAGTTTTTAAAGTCATGCAAGTCCATTCACAATCACAGGATTGCAACACAAGCAGGCTTATTGTAAAGTTTTAACCAGGCTAATATTGTAGGAGGACAAAAAGTAATTAATATAATGTTAATGTTATTATACTTGACAGAAAATAGGAGAAACATTTTATTTTTGTTTTATCAGAGTTGTTTATGGGTTGTTTTGTTATTTGCTGTTTTGAACCTTTGAGCTGCATTGTTTTTATTTTATTTTATTTTATTTATTTATTTTTTGTTAGCAATTTGACATTCAGTTTTCATACACTACACTTTGCCCACCCTGTTTTATGAAGGCCCACCCACTTGAACATTCTGGCTATGCCCCTGGTTTAACCCTGTAAAGCCTATGTCAAATTTGATATGCACATTTCTAAGGCCTCTAAATAATCAACATAATGAAAGGTTTGCTGAAAAACCTGTTGTACACAATCTACTACATGCCTTCTGTTGTCTGACTGATAGTTAGATTTAAATAAGCAAATCGATTTTTTTTCTGTGAAATCTTTACTGATTTTAATGTTGTTTTTATGATGTTATCAATAGTTCAAGATGAACACAGTACTGGACTGAAAACATGGTTCCTGATTATACATCTGGAGAAGAGTATACATTATACATCTGTACAAATCTACTAAGACACAACAAAAAGAGTATTTTTCCTTTCCTTTTTTTTTTTTTCTAAGCAACTTGCATTCCATTCATGGTATACATTTCATTAGTTCATGCATTACTTGAAAAATGAACCCATGACATTGGCATTGCTAGCTTCATGCTCTACTGTCTGAGTTACAGGAATAAGTGTTTAAACCTTCTGCAAATGACAACAAAGCAGATCTGTTTTCCCCAGATCTTTTTCTTTAACGATTCCTTCATTTAAAATATTTAATCTTAAGCACTTCATGAGCGAAATGCCACTACTGCTGTTGATACTGACATAGAAACATGTCATCAGTTATCTTACTCTTAAGCATTAAAACATTAACATAGACATTTCAAAAAGAAGAAAAAAAATCATGTGCGATATAGTATCTTAGTTTAATGACACATTCTACAGATTTGACAGTTTCCATAAAGTTATTTAAATGTTAAAAGCATGCAATACAACTGCTCACTATACGCAGAGTATACAGTCTTA
>NW_015537983.1:312976-318384 GCF_001515605.1 Sinocyclocheilus anshuiensis | reverse complement strand
TTTTATTTTATTTTATTTATTTATTTTTTGTTAGCAATTTGACATTCAGTTTTCATACACTACACTTTGCCCACCCTGTTTTATGAAGGCCCACCCACTTGAACATTCTGGCTATGCCCCTGGTTTAACCCTGTAAAGCCTATGTCAAATTTGATATGCACATTTCTAAGGCCTCTAAATAATCAACATAATGAAAGGTTTGCTGAAAAACCTGTTGTACACAATCTACTACATGCCTTCTGTTGTCTGACTGATAGTTAGATTTAAATAAGCAAATCGATTTTTTTTCTGTGAAATCTTTACTGATTTTAATGTTGTTTTTATGATGTTATCAATAGTTCAAGATGAACACAGTACTGGACTGAAAACATGGTGCCTGATTATACATCTGGAGAAGATTATACATTATACATCTGTACAAATCTACTAAGACACTCCAAAAAGAGTATTTTTCCTTTCCTTTTTTTTTTTTCTAAGCAACTTGCATTCCATTCATGTTATACATTTCATTAGTTCGTGCATTACTTGAAAAATGAACCCATGACATTGGCATTGCTAGCTTCATGCTCTACTGTCTGAGTTACAGGAATAAGTGTTTAAACCTTCTGCAAATGACAACAAAGCAGATCTGTTTTCCCCAGATCTTTTTCTTTAACGATTCCTTCATTTAAAATATTTAATCTTAAGCACTTCATGAGCGAAATGCCACTACTGCTGTTGATACTGACATAGAAACATGTCATCAGTTATCTTACTCTTAAGCATTAAAACATTAACATAGACATTTCAAAAAGAAGAAAAAAAATCATGTGCGATATAGTATCTTAGTTTAATGACACATTCTACAGATTTGACAGTTTCCATAAAGTTATTTAAATGTTAAAAGCATGCAATACAACTGCTCACTATACGCAGAGTATACAGTCTTACGGCACAAACTACCACGGAAGGACCATCTCATGTCCCTGGGGCCACCAAACAGAAGCGATTTTAACTGAGAGGGACCCACGCCAACCAGTGCACCCTTGACTATTGGCTACCCTGAAAGCATGCTTTGTCTGGAAGACAGAATCTGCTAATTTCAAATAATTACAAATTTACAGTCACGGTAAAGTCTCTATATAATAGGAACAGCACAATGACCCAGTTCTTTAATGAATTTTAAAATAAAATTCTGCTATATGCAAAACGTAAGTGACTGTTGATAAGCACTTTGGCATGAAAACAATATCTCATCTACGAGTATACCATTACTCTAAAGCAAATTAGCTTTTACAAGATTATAATTAGAATCCAAATCTGACACAGACTTGCCACTAAGCTTGAAACGACCCTACTTAGTGCGCAGCAAAGAAGAAGAAGAAGAAGAAGTTTATTTAAGTTGTCAAAGGTGAAACTTGATCTCTGTAGCTGCTGAGAAGTGATAACTGCCTTGGCGACGGATTGTGACAACATACAGAAGTTGACAAGACCTTGGTACATTAATGAGTTAGAAGAAAGTGTGTGATGGTTAACACACCACAGCTTTAGCCTGATAATGATGCATACTTCATTCATATGCAGCAAAAGTGCAAACCAGGATGCCATTTCAAGGCATTTATGAAACATAATCACTTTATTTGTAGTCTGCCTTTGTGCTCTCTTTATTATTGTAGCCAATGTGACTGCACCTGTGTTGGACTTCTATGGCATCTTTGTCAGACACTGCAGTTAAGCCTAGGCCTTTTTTCTAAAGACACATTAACTGACTCTAGAAGAAGAAGAAGAAGAAGAAGAAGAAGAAGAAGAAGAAGTTTATTTAAGTTGTCAAAGGTGAAACTTGATCTCTGTAGCTGCTGAGAAGTGGTAACTGCCTTGGCGACGGATTGTGACAACATACAGAAGTTGACAAGACCTTGGTACATTAATGAGTTAGAAGAAAGTGTGTGATGGTTAACACACCACAGCTTTAGCCTGATAATGATGCATACTTCATTCATATGCAGCAAAAGTGCAAACCAGGATGCCATTTCAAGGCATTTATGAAACATAATCACTTTATTTGTAGTCTGCCTTTGTGCTCTCTTTATTATTGTAGCCAATGTGACTGCACCTGTGTTGGACTTCTATGGCATCTTTGTCAGACACTGCAGTTAAGCCTAGGCCTTTTTTCTAAAGACACATTAACTGACTCTCTGGCTAGTGATGCAGACAGTGTTGTAAACATGTTACAGTCTTCTGGCACAGATTGTGTTCCTCTACTATTCTTAAGGCCATCCACCTTTTGTTAGCCTGTATTAAATTACAGAGCATGTAGAAATGTATACACCACAGCTTAAAACTTAATATTTAATTTCAAAGTTCAGAATAATGTGTAAAAAAAAAAAACTGCAATGCGTGTCTATAAAATCACTTGCAACTGGATTATTGTAAAGTTACATTCATGCAGGTTGGAATTAGTAGTCCACAAGCAGTCTGTTTTTTTTTCATTTGCAACTTTGCAAGTAATTAATGCAAAGAGCTTGTGGGAAATGCATAACCATTAAACTCCAAGAAAGGACCTTTGACCACACTCTAGAACAGGGGTCGGAAACCTTTTTTTACATAAAGTGCCATTCCATTTTTCTTGTTAATCACTGTACACATCCACCCAGTCCACCTGGTGCTAGAAGCTAGAATCTGTTTCCCAGCATGCACCGTGACATAAAACATGCAAATCATTACAGCTGTGGTTCAGCTGGAGTGTTTAGCTTCACATACACCTTAACTGAATAAAACAGGCTGATTATGTAAAGGAGAAATTATTACTGCAAGTGGCAGTTTGATATTCAAGGAACTTATAAACAGTTACATCAAATACTTTTATGTTTGTCATGTGTGTCTAAGGTTGCCAACCGCTCCACTAAAACATTAGCATGCTTGCATTGAGTGCAAGTTTTTCTGTTCAGTCATGACATATGGCCTCTCAGTGCTGTTTAGTTTTAGATAAAAAGAGGTTTGCGAGCCACATGAATACAGCCTGGCTCAGCTTAGCTAGAACCCATCTTCATGTCCATTAGGGCTACATATAGAAGGTTTTGCACCAGTAAAAAAAACTAATTATGAATCCCATTGGGATTTACTTTGATAGTGCGATGAGTAAAACATGAAAAGTTACTTAGAAAGTACAAAGGATTCTTTAAATATGAATTCATTTTTTACACTATCAGTGGAAAATGGGCAAAGGCATTAGTTACTAATTTGGACAGGGTCTGGGGATTCTGCCGAGTTTCTACTGGCTGATTAATTTTTATTGTTCTAACTTGGTTTCATTGTAAGCGATCATTTACAGCTATATTGCCAAGCAATAGCCTCTAGTTTCCTCTAGTCAATTTGTGTCTCAGCAAAACTTACTGATGAAGCTGATGACTAAATGTTAGGAATCATATCCAGATTTAAAATGTATTTAAAATGCACATGCAAAACATGTACATGCACAATCATTTGCAAACCAGTGATAATTTTAATCTCCAAATAACCAAGTTGGTAATAATTCAATCAAATGCATATATTTGGCAGGCTTGACAGAGATGCTTATGTGATCATTTTTGCGCAGAAAAGTGCACACAGTGCCTTATTAAACTAGATTGTGGGTGGAATATGATGGACAATTTTGAGATAAAATATCACAGCCACAAATGTCTAAAGAATTTGCCCCTCACAGGCTGCCATTTTCCACACTGACTCCATTTCTTATCTTGGAATATAGTATACTTAATGAACACAGATAAAGTAATTGATTCATGGCTCAAATCTGTTAAATAACAGCAACAAATCATGCCTTGTGATTCCCTTTTAGTGATTTGTTATTGGCTCATCATCTTATGCATTACCTTATCCAAAACAAGCAATGGGTCCTAATACAAGTGCTAATTAACTAAATTAACATAGTGCTCACTAATTAACTAAAATCACACAGTGCTAGCTAATTAACTAAAATAACATAGCATGATAACAGCAGGAGCTTAATGAGGCATTTGGAACATTTTAAAAGTGTCATAAGATTTGCATGTGAATATGTTTGGAGCTGTACAGCCTTCAGGAAGTGAAAACAAACACTATTATTGAAGTATATTTTACTTTTATGGTTTTGGCAGGAATAGGGTACAATTAATGCCTGAACATTTGAAGTTTTTTTATTTTTTATTTATTTATTTTAGTTTATTTATTTGAGGAAATGGAGGAAACTTAACCTTAACCTTAAGCACCCCCTTTCCTCCATTTCCCTTGTGACAAAATATATTATATAAATACATACATACATACATGCATGCATACATACATACATATATACATACACAAACAGTTGATGTTGATAGTTTTTTCCCCCTCTCTCCAGTCAATGGACCAACAACTGCTTGGTTACAGATATTCTACAGAATAGATAAATTCATAAAGGTTTGAATTATTTCCTTATTCGTTATTGTATGTTATATTTTATAGGTCGGCCAATCACACGGCATATGGTGTGTATATATATATATATATATATATACAGTAGTCAACTGTCACGTGTGTGTTCCTGTTTAGTTCCTGTTTGTCCTTATTTGGTCCTTCCAGTTCCTTTTCCCATTATTAGTAATCACCTGTTCCTTGTTATTAGTTATCCTCATCACCTGTCTGCCCCTCGTTATCTGCCCTATTTGAGTTCGAGCCCGTTCTGTTCTCCCTGTTCTGGAATTGTTCATGTCAACCTTGCTACGTGCTTTTTTCTGTTTCCTTTTGATTATTAAAATGAGTAAAATTCTTCTATGTCTCCTCGCTCCTTTGCTCCGCGCTCCTGCACAGCAGCAGTTCCGTGACAGAATTCCAGACCGAAAAAAAGTGAACGGCGCCTTTCCTCCCCATGTTTCTTTTCCGTTTTTGAAAATTGTTTTTTTGTTTTTTGTTTTCCCTGGCGGCAATGGAAACCGCCGCACAATTTTCGGCCCTAGCCCACAGAGATCTACCGTTTGTGGAGTATGCATGGGAGTTCTGCGGGCTTGCCATGTATACGGCGCTGGATGATGCGACACTCAACTCTTTGTTCTGGGCTAATTACCATCGCCCCGTGGACCTCCCAGACACCGCTGGAGGGAAGGGATCCTCCGGTGTCTGGAGAGCGTCTGGCCCCGATCCAGAACCAGCTCTCCGTCAAGCCCGCCGGCCGCCGCTGACTTAGCGCTTCTGGACATGGCGCTGCCTCCAGAGTTCTCGGCTCCTGTCCTCGCCCCGGAATCATCCCCGGAAAGTTCTCCTTCGTCTCCGCTGGTCCCGTTCAGCCCTCCTTCGTCTCCTGATCCCCCCGAGTTAACCAGCCTTGCACCTCCAGAGCGCCCTCCAGTGTCCGCTCCTCGCAAGCTCCCTCCAGAGCCAGCTCCTCGAAAGCGCCTTCCAGAGCGCCCTCACGT
>NW_015537983.1:304335-312963 GCF_001515605.1 Sinocyclocheilus anshuiensis | reverse complement strand
TGCCGGCCGCTGCTGACTCTGCACTTCTGGACATGGCGCTGCCTCCGGAGTTCTCGGCTCCTGTCCTCGCCCTGGAATCATCTCCGGAAAGTTCTTCTTCGTCTCCGCTGGTCCCATCCAGCCCTCCGTTGTCCAATTCTTTTCTTCTTCTTTAAATTTTATTGGCGGTTGGCAAACCGTTAATCAAAGTTTCCAATGTATGGTGGGCTTTAAGCAGTTTAAACATTTTATTCCTTTTCTTAATTACCCCACTACAGTTCTCATCCCACCATGGCAAACACTTTTTCCGTTTACTTCCTGCATCAAGCGCTACCGTCAGCGCCACTTGCTGGTCTGGGGAGCCCTCCGTTGTCTCCTGATTCCCCCGAGTTAACCAGCCTTGCACCTCCAGAGCGCCCTCCAGTGTCCGCTCCTCATAAGCACCCTCCAGAGCCGGCTTCTCGAAAGCGCCTTCAAGGATTCCTAGTTTTCGCCAATAAATTTTTTTGCGGGGGGCATATACCCGTGGCCGAGCCAGCTAAGGCCACGGAGTATCTGCCATGGCCCCCTGAACTCCTTCTGACGCGCCTTCTGGTAGGGGGGCGATATCTGTCACATGTGTTCCTGTTTGTCCTTATTTGGTCCTTCCAGTTCCTTTTCCCATTATTAGTAATCACCTGTTCCTTGTTATTAGTTATCCTCATCACCTGTCTGCCCTATCTGAGTTTGAGCCCGTTCTGTTCCCCCTGGTCTGGAATTATTCATGTCAACCTTGCTACGTGTGTTTTTCTGTTTCCTTTTGATTATCAAAATTATTAAAATTCTTCTATGTCTCCTTGCTCCTTTGCTCCGCGCTCCTACACCGCAGCAGTTCCGTGACATCAACACTTGAAGTGGATCAAAAAAGTTCATCAAACTTTTTAAAACCAAACGTGTTTTAGGACAACTTTGGTGAAAGGTTTTGATCCACTTCAAAATCTTACATACTGCATTTAGTATATCCATGCTCAGTCTGTTACATGGATTATAAAAATTTACTATCATTATATTTTTCCTTCCTGTCCATACTTTGATTATAATAGATTCATGTTCTTTTCCTTTATTGATTATATTATATCTTATCCCATTTCTTATAAAAGTTGCCACCCCTCCACCTTTTCCTATTTCCCTATCATTTCGGATTGCAGTATATCCAGATATCACAAAGTCTAACTGTGGTTTCAACCATGTCTCCTGTACACAAATTACATGAGGTTTATCTGATAACTCAGAAACAAACTTTTTGAATTCTTGTCCATTAGCGATAAGACTCCTGGCATTCCACTGCAATAAAACTAGAATCATGTAGATCCACCAACCCATGACTGAGAGTTAGAGATTCCTGCAGTTAACATTTCTTCCACTACTTCACAATTAAGTCCTTTAACCCCAAGATATTTCTCTGCTGCTTTAACTATTATTTTGATCTTTCCAGTCTTCCTTTCTGTCTGTGCCGAGCAATTGATTACCTCAATCATGAACAATACAAATTCATTTTTGCTCATAATTAGCACGTCTTTTTTTTCCATAATCTTTTCACAGCTCCTGCAAGGTCTATATTTAGTTTCATTGTTTGCTTCTTTAGTTTCATTATTTGCTGGTTTATAAACAATCTTTTCTCTAGACACTTTCTTTACTGCTTCTGCATATGTTATTCCTTGTAATGCCTTCATTCGTTGCACCTCCACTGCCCTCTTGCTGGCTTCGCATCCGCGGTAAGCCGAGCTTTGCTGTCCTCCACAGTTACAGCACTTAAGCTCTACTCCCTCTCCACACTTTCCGTACTCATGTTCACCTGCACATCTGCCACATCTTTGTTTGCCCTTACATATTGCTGCTACATGACCATATTTCTGGCACTTAAAGCACCTCAGTGGTGGAGGAATATATGGCCTGACCTCATAGCTCATGTATCCGATGTACACCTTGCCAGGAAGTTTTGATTCATCAAACTTAATCATAACAGACAAGCTGTTGCATTTCTCTCCATTTCTAGTTGTTGTAAGGCGTTTTACTTCCAAAACTTTTGCCCCTGTCATATTATCTTTCATTTGTTCTTCTGAAATGTCTGTAGGTATCCCTGAAATGACTCCTCGAATCAATTTTTTGTACTCAAATACCGAACACTGCACTCTCTTACTATCGATTTTATTCAGTCGTAAGGCTTTTTCTTGCTGCACTTTATTTCTACAAACAATCAACAGTGAGCCGTTCCTCAATACCTTAGCATTTTTGATCTCACCCAGCAATTTATTTATTGCTTTTGTTAATTTAACCGGGTTCCACTCACCAAACGTCGTCCCTTCTTCATATAATTTTACGATCACTTTATGTTCTTCTTCCTGCCTTGTTGTTACAATAACACTTTGCTCACTATCAGTTTCATCCATATTCGTTGTTTCATTTCCTTTTTTTTTCCGTTTTCTCGATCGTACTACATTCCATACACTACTATCTCCCCCGCCATCTTCTTCGAATCCCATCTCACTTCCTGACTCGTCACTTCCTTCTGCCATTTCCTGCCCAGTCACAGTCCAGCCGTTGCCAACCCCAAGCGCTACCGTCAGCGCCACTTGCTGGTCTGGGGAGCCCTCCGTTGTCTCCTGATTCCCCCGAGTTAACCAGCCTTGCACCTCCAGAGCGCCCTCCAGTGTCCGCTCCTCATAAGCACCCTCCAGAGCCGGCTTCTCGAAAGCGCCTTCAAGGATTCCTAGTTTTCGCCAATAAATTTTTTTGTGGGGGGCATATACCCGTGGCCGAGCCAGCTAAGGCCACGGAGTATCTGCCATGGCCCCCTGAACTCCTTCTGACGCGCCTTCTGGTAGGGGGGCGATATCTGTCACATGTGTTCCTGTTTGTCCTTATTTGGTCCTTCCAGTTCCTTTTCCCATTATTAGTAATCACCTGTTCCTTGTTATTAGTTATCCTCATCACCTGTCTGCCCTATCTGAGTTTGAGCCCGTTCTGTTCCCCCTGGTCTGGAATTATTCATGTCAACCTTGCTACGTGTGTTTTTCTGTTTCCTTTTGATTATCAAAATTATTAAAATTCTTCTATGTCTCCTTGCTCCTTTGCTCCGCGCTCCTACACCGCAGCAGTTCCGTGACATCAACACTTGAAGTGGATCAAAAAAGTTCATCAAACTTTTTAAAACCAAACGTGTTTTAGGACAACTTTGGTGAAAGGTTTTGATCCACTTCAAATGTTGACTAGTATATACATAGCATTCATAGATAACAGAGCAGAACTGTGGGTCACCTGTGTGAAAGAAAGGAGATATAGCACTGACCCATACTGTTGGATCACTCTGCTGATTCCTGTTTCTGCAGCGATGTAGGAGTTCGTCATATGAAGAGTACATTTCTATTTCCTCATCTTGTCTTTAAACATACTTCAGCTCTGCAGGATGAAGGTTAAACTGGCTCACCCATATGAATTATACTCCTTTATTAATTATGCTTTTGGCACAGCATTTAGTCTGCTTATCAGCATAGTGTATTAATGAGCAATAAAATGAGTATGTAACGAGTGGAGGGAAAAGGCTCTAGCCTTACTGTCAGAATGTCAGGAAAAGAAAATTCAAAGGCGTCTTTTGATGCCATAGCTTGTTTTATGATTTTAGATCTCCTGGTGTAGAGAATGCCCTTGGCAAGATTTCTTCAAACTCAGATAAAATAAAGGAAGTCTGAAAGATATGCAACATGAAAACTGGTGGTTAAATACAAGCCATTTTCTGTTGCAGGAAAACACTGAATGACATTGACTGTACCCCTTGTATTGTGTTGTGCAGTGAGATTCAATGTGTTTTCCTTCTCTAAATAAGCTTTGTCATAGATTTATTGAATATGGTAATACATACAATAAAAAAGTAAATCTATTTTGAATAGATTTTAACAGTTTATGATCATGAATGCAATCACTTGGGGGTTGATGCATTAGTTTCACTGTATTTATGAAGTTGAATTTAAATATACATGTAATGTATGGTCTACGGACTCATGTGTCCACATATATTTATTCAGCTGCAGAGTTAACTGGATTGTCGTTAGTGTTTTTGATCGTCTTGCGATTAATGAATGTATCTATTATCTCATGGCTTGTCTAGCGCTGTGCAAGCTCCTTATACATCACATACTTTAATATTGATTTTTACTTCAGACTCTCTTACACAATGGGTTTCTGAAGATCTGCTGTCAGTTGCAGTCTACATACCACACATGACATCAAAACTCATCAGTTTGGTCAACAGTAAAAATAGACATGCAGTGGTGGGGTGGGGATACTTAATGGATCAAACAATGAGACTAAGTTTGATACTTGCATGTCTTGCCCATCTGAATAAAAGTGTCCTGATACAGTTTGTTGAGGCTCCAACTGATCTTGACTGATGTTGTCTTGATGAGAGACAGCCAGCTGAAGTCTGAGGATCTTTGGTGAATGGAAAGACAAGGCCGCAGCCTGGCACAAACTTATGGATCCTTGGAAGACTTCTATCTCAGCATCCTCATCTTCTCAGAATCTAAAAGAACCGCCCTGATCTAGTGATCAGTGATCTTTAACGTATGAGGATGTCACACACTCAGGATTTTAGTGAGCCAATGAGGAATGGTACTTTGGAAGGAAATTGTACGATCCTTTGTCTCTAGCATGGTGTTTTACATATGAAACTGGATTGGGTGTTCAAGAGAAGAATCTTCAAGATTCTTATAAATTTGTCACGGAATTAGCAAAATGTATTGTAAAATAACAAATAGGAAACGTAATTTGGAGCTCATAGATACCAAGCACGGCATATGTGCGATCTTGGTTAATTGAGTAATAATAAAACTTTCATTCATACATTCATAAAACAAACATTCATATATTAATTTAATATATAGGCCAAACACTGTAAAACAACATATGATTACATAGCCAATGAGGAATGGTACTTTGGAAGGAAATTGTACGATCCTTTGTCTCTAGCATGGTGTTTTACATATGAAACTGGATTGGGTGTTCAAGAGAAGAATCTTCAAGATTCTTATAAATTTGTCACGGAATTAGCAAAATGTATTGTAAAATAACAAATAGGAAACGTAATTTGGAGCTCATAGATACCAAGCACGGCATATGTGCGATCTTGGTTAATTGAGTAATAATAAAACTTTCATTCATACATTCATAAAACAAACATTCATATATTAATATATAGGCCAAACACTATAAAACAACATATGATTACATAGGATGCATGATTGTATATATCTCTAGTGAATAGTATGCACAATGTCCTGAACTATGTGTGTTAATCCAGAGAAAACTTTGTCTATGAATTTATGTGGTGGAAAGGTCCATCCTATAGGCCTGTGTCTGTCTTTCAACAAACCTGTCACTAACCTTACCCGTATCCCACCTCAATAGAAGCAAAAGTGTTTTGCAATACAATACGAACACAATAAGTACATTGTACTTAATTCTTGATGTAAGTACATAGTAGTTAAGGCCACTTAATATAAAGTGGGGCCAAAGTTACGCCTTATTTCTTTACGTGAACATTTGGGCGGTGTTATGCAAATGTGGGGGCGTGTTAGAGCGAGCCGTTTTAGGTAGGTGTGGTTGACTCTTAACTTTTATAAATAATATCTCTTTGGATTTGAGACTTTAGTCTTTGCAACTTTACAGATCTTCTTTAAGCACCAAGAGCTTGTAACAGTCCAAATATACCCCTTTAATATACATGACATTTTCTTATGGAAATCTATAAGTAGTTTTCTCTGCATGAAAAATGTGTTCCTCTGCATGAAAATTAGTTACCAAAAACCTTTGTCCAGTAATTTGTACCGATTTTCACAATCTTTTTATTTAAATTTTTTTTTTTTTTTTTTTTTTTTTTTTTACAGTGATGAATGATTTAGAGCAACAATATTATTAACAGAGTATTAAAAAGTAAAACTGTTCTTCATGTTGGTTATTTATTTATTTAAAGGGGTCATATGATGTTGCTAAAAAGAACATTATTTTGTGTATTTAGTGTAATGTGGTATTTGGTTCAAAAAAACACATTATTTTCCACATACTCTACTTTATTGTTTCTCCTCTATGCCCCGCCTTTCTGAAATGCGTTGATTTTTACAAAGCTCATCGGTCTGAAAAGCGAGTGAACATTTGGGCGGTGTTATGCAAATGTGGGGGCGTGTTAGAGCGAGCCGTTTTAGGTAGGTGTGGTTGACTCTTAACTTTTATAAAGAATATCTCTTTGGATTTGAGACTTTAGTCTTTGCAACTTTACAGATCTTCTTTAAGCACCAAGAGCTTGTAACAGTCCAAATATACCCCTTTAATATACATGACATTTTCTTATGGAAATCTATAAGTAGTTTTCTCTGCATGAAAATGTGTTCCTCTGCATGAAAATTAGTTACCAAAAACCTTTGTCCAGTAATTTGTACCGATTTTCACAATGTCTTCATGAATGCAGTGTCTGGGTGTGTTGAACATTGTTTGCCCTCTGCTTGCTTGCATTCAGCTTGGTTTATACATTTCAATGTCTTAGTCTTTGACATTATTGCTGTAAGCTGCCATCGTAAAAAAACAAAGCCATGTACTCCAAAGCTGCTGTTCAACTAATATTCTCATGATTAATTGTCAATGAACTGGCACAAATACATTACTGACTAAACATTGCAGGGTATTTTAAATGTAACCAGTTTTTAACAATCTGTTTAACTTTTATTGCTTTCTGACTTCCTCATTCTGATCGCCGAGTATTGTTTAGCGTATATCACTCTTCTAGCGATAGCTACTCTACGGAGCCCATTCTAGTTTTCCTAATCTAATCATAGTCTTGCCTTGCCTGTTTTCTCGTGTTCTGATTCTTGCCTGTGTTTCTTGGATTTACCCTTTGCCTTGCCATTCGGACTCTGTTTGTGCCTGCCTGGATTATTGTTGTGTATCTGGATTATCTCGTTGCCTTGCCCTGTTGGATATTGTTCATTGATCGAAGACCCACGCTTGTCCTAGGATTACTCTTTGTCTTGCCTGTGTTGTACCTGTTTGCCATTGTTGAACCCATGCCTGTTTTATGACCATGTCTGGAAATAAAATCCTTGCAAATGGATCCGCACGTCTCACGTCTCGTCGGTCCCGTTACAGAAATTTTAAATGTAACCAGTTTTTAACAATCTGTTTAACTTTTATTGCTTTCTGACTTCCTCATTCTGATCGCCGAGTATTGTTTAGCGTATATCACTCTTCTAGCGATAGCTACTCTACGGAGCCCATTCTAGTTTTCCTAATCTAATCATAGTCTTGCCTTGCCTGTTTTCTCGTGTTCTGATTCTTGCCTGTGTTTCTTGGATTTACCCTTTGCCTTGCCATTCGGACTCTGTTTGTGCCTGCCTGGATTATTGTTGTGTATCTGGATTATCTCGTTGCCTTGCCCTGTTGGATATTGTTCATTGATCGAAGACCCACGCTTGTCCTAGGATTACTCTTTGTCTTGCCTGTGTTGTACCTGTTTGCCATTGTTGAACCCATGCCTGTTTTATGACCATGTCTGGAAATAAAATCCTTGCAAATGGATCCGCACGTCTCACGTCTCGTCGGGCCCGTTACAGAATACTCGGCCACACAAGGATCCAGCAGCTTTTCAGAGGAACATTGGTCAGGTATGAACACAGCACAACTATTATTAGCCCTTAAACAAGGCCCGTGATTGCTGGAGAACTATATTCGAGAATATTTAGCAATCGTGCACTATTCAGATTTACTGGACTGTGTTTTGATAGAGTTTTTTTGTGATGGCATTAATCAACCTCTACAATCTGAGCTTAGATGCGAGGGTCCGCGTTCGTCACTCGCTCAGTTTATGGATTATGCTCTGTTGTCTGTTGGCTCCTCATTCACCATGGGTGTCGCGGAGGAGGAACGCGACGTCACGTCCGTGCCTATAATGGCGGCGACAGCGTAGCCCGTTCACAAAATGGCGGCGACAACAACACTTTCGTCATGTCACAGCTGCCATCCATGAGTCAAGTCAAGTCACAGTTGATCTTCATGAGTCAAGTCAAGTCACCACTGATCTTCCTGAGTCAAGTTAGGTCACAGTTGATCTTCATGAGTCAAGTCAAGGCACAGTTGATCTTCATGAGTCAAGTATCACTGTAATAAAGTCAGGTGTGCATTAGGCACAGCTGGATAATTGTAAGCATTTTTATTTTAATCCAAAGAGGATTAAACCTGCAGTTACAAATGCATAAATAATGCTTTGTTTTAAACATAAAACGTTCAATACTGATATTTTAAATTATTTAAACCATGAAAAAAATGTGAAATTAAAGGCGCCAGTAGGTGGAAGCAAGTTACTGTTAATGAGTGAGTCATTGAGATTCAAACAATTCATTCAAACGGCGGATTCATTCAGTAAGAAGGGGAGTGGGGGGCTAACGCAAAAAGAGCGAAGACTCGTGTTTCTCAACAGTGCACAAATATAATGTTGATTTTTATGTTGGAAGGTGCTGTCACGTTGCACACACACACGAGGGACGAGGAGACGCTGGAGAACATGTTGACAGGACTTTATTTGCATGAACCAAGGGAGACGAACTCAGGAAGACGTTTACACGAAGA
>NW_015537983.1:303225-304141 GCF_001515605.1 Sinocyclocheilus anshuiensis | reverse complement strand
AAGTCAAGTCACAGCTGATCTTCCTGAGTCCAGTCAAGTCACAGCTGATCTTCATGAGTCAAGTCACAGCTGATCTTCATGAGTCAAGTCAAGTCACAGCTGATCTTCATGAGTCAAGTAAAAGCACAGTTGATCTTCATGAGTCAAGTCATGTCACTGCTGATCTTCCTGAGTCAAGTCATGTCACAGCTGATCTTCATGAGTCGTCAAGTCACAGCTGCTCTTTCTGAGTCAAATCAAGTCACTGCTGACCTTCCCGAGTCAAGTCAAGTCACAGCTGATCTTCATGAGTCAAGCCATGTCACAGTTGATCTTCATGAGTCAAGTCAAGGCACAGTTGATCTTCATGAGTCAAGTATCACTGTAATAAAGTCAGGTGTGCATTAGGCACAGCTGGATAATTGTAAGCATTTTTATTTTAATCCAAAGAGGATTAAACCTGCAGTTACAAATGCATAAATAATGCTTTGTTTTAAACATAAAACGTTCAATACTGATATTTGAAATTATTTAAACCATGAAAAAAATGTGAAATTAAAGGCGCCAGTAGGTGGAAGCAAGTTACTGTTAATGAGTGAGTCATTGAGATTCAAACAATTCATTCAAACGGCGGATTCATTCAGTAAGAAGGGGAGTGGGGGGCTAACGCAAAAAGAGCGAAGACTCGTGTTTCTCAACAGTGCACAAATATAATGTTGATTTTTATGTTGGAAGGTGCTGTCACGTTGCACACACACACGAGGGACGAGGAGACGCTGGAGAACATGTTGACAGGACTTTATTTGCATGAACCAAGGGAGACGAACTCAGGAAGACGTTTACACGAAGACGTTCAACAGCAGACCGAGAACTTGGGACTGGGAACACATTTTATACACACACAGGAGGAGGGGATGACGAGACACACCTGGGAGCA
>NW_015537983.1:295380-301578 GCF_001515605.1 Sinocyclocheilus anshuiensis | reverse complement strand
GGAACGTCATCCCGATCCGGAACAGCGTCGCGAGGGTTTCCCCCTCGAGGGAGCTGGCGAGGGCGAGCGGCACAAACGCCCTCGCGAAGACGACGGGGTCTGGGCTCGCTTGAGCCACTGAGATGAACATTAACCGCTCCTCCATATGGGGACGTGGAGGAGCGCACGGGAGAAAAGGGCAAAACAAAAACTTACAAAAACCGGAAATCAAACACGGGGAAGGGATGCCGCTTACTGTTTGGTCCGCTGTTCTGTCACGTTGCACACACACACGAGGGACGAGGAGACGCTGGAGAATATGTTGACAGGACTTTATTTGCATGAACCAAGGGAGACGAACACAGGAAGACGTTCACAGGAAGACGTTCACAGGAAGACGTTCAACAGCAGACAGAGAACTAGGGACTGGGAACACTTTATACACACACACACACAGGAGGAGGGGATGACGAGACACACCTGGGAGCAGTGAAACCTCAAGGGAAACACCTGGGACAAATGAACTAAACTAATCAGGACAGGAACAGGAAACTAACCAAATAAGGGCATGGGAAGGCACATGGGGAGCAGGACACACACAAAACATGGAACAGAGTCTGACAGGTGCCTTGTTTCTGCTTAATTTCAACCTAGTGCCATTTGGCAAAGCAGAGTGAGGTTGATGTATATTCCGTTTTGTTGTTTATTTCAAAGTCATATGAGCTCTTTTGTATGTAGACAGTATGTTAATCATTGAGATCTGCTTGTGAACTAGTTGTTTCAAATTGTCTTTATCCATTTCATCATTTATATTTAATCTGTTTCTCTGTAAATGTGTACTTTATTTATCATATTATTCTGAGCTATATTTATTGGTTTTGTTGTTTCTTTGTGTAGTTTCACGGTGCTACACAAACTGATGCTTAATGGTGCTCTTTACGAGCTAAATAAAGAGAAAGCACCCATCAGAAGCTCTCTGTAGACCATTTATGGATGCCAAGGTGCAGCTACAGGTGTTTGTAGGAGCCTAACTTGCAAGTGCCAGACCACTGTTTCGTCAAACCCGCTTTCATGCAGTCTGTGTTCTTCCGACTTTATTTTGTAGTAAATAACAAATATGCTTCGGGAAATGTATCTGTCACGGTGCACACACACGAGGAACACGGGAACGAAGGAGCGAGGAGACACGGAGTAGAATAAATCAAAAGGGTTTTATTAACAAAGGCTGGGGATCACAGGACTCGACACATCAGGATGACAGGATGACGTTCAACGACTGACAAAGGACAAGAACTAGAACACACTTTAAATACACAGGAACTGGTGAGGGGAAGAAAAGGGACACCTGGAACTAATGACAATCAACATAGGAAACACCTGGGGCCCCGGCTGACGGGCTTGACATCGGCCCGGTCAGCGGGCTGGAGAAAGCCCCGGCTGGCGGGCTTGACAACGGCGCGGCCGGCACGCTTTACAGTGCGGTCTGTCCTCGTACCGCAGAGACAAACAGGAGAGAAAAAGGAAAACAAAAGACTGTTCAAAAACGAAAATAAAACACGGAAGAAGGAGCGCCGCTTACTGTTTTGGTCAGTCGTTCTTTCACGGTGCACACACACGAGGAACACGGGAACGAAGGAGCGAGGAGACACGGAGTAGAATAAATCAAAAGGGTTTTATTAACAAAGGCTGGGGATCACAGGACTCGACACATCAGGATGACGTTCAACGACTGACCAAGGACAAGAACTAGAACACACTTTAAATACACAGGAACTGATGAGGGGAAGACAAGGGACACCTGGAACTAATGACAATCAACATAGGAAACACCTGGGAACAATGAATTCAAAACTCGAGACAGAGAAACTGGAAGACGGAGCACATAGGGAGCAAAGACACACACAAGACCTGGCCCAGAGTCTGACAGTATCGGATTAAACGTATACATTTTAATTAGGAAATGTATTGGAGTAAAAGTGAAAGCTGACAGAAATATAAAAACTCAAGTAAAGTACAAATTCTCCCAAAAAATACTTTACCTTACACCATTGGTGAAGTGTTACAAAGTGATTTCAAAGGCTCTTGGAACCACAGTGAGAGCCAGTATCGTCAAATGGAAAAACCTGGCACAGTAGCGAACTTTACAAGAAGTGATTGACCTTCCAAAATTCCTCCAAGAACACAGCAATGACTCATCCAGGATGGCGCCAAAGACCCAAGGACAACATCAAAGGGACTACAGGCCTCTTCCGTATAAATAAAGTTGAATGTTCATGACTCTACTATTCCAAATACACTGGACAAAAATTACATCCATGCAAGAGTGGTGAGGCAAAAACCACTGCTAACATAAAATAACATCTGAATTTTTCCAAAACACACCTTGATGATCATCAAACCTTTTAGTATAATGTTTTGTGGACTGTTTAGTCAAAAGAAGAGCTGTTTGGAAGACAGGGGTTACATCTGGTGTAAACCTAACATGGAATTCCACAAAATACCTGCATGGTGGTGGCAGTGTGCTGGTGTGCGGATGTTTTGTTGCTTCAGGACCTGGCATCGCAAGACAATCCAAAGCAAGTAAGTCCACTTCTGAAAGGCAAAAGTGAAGTTTTGGATGATCTAGTCAAAGTCCTGACTTACAGTATGCCCAATTGAGATGCTGTGGTAGGAATTTAACCGGGCCTCAGACATGTCTGAACTAATGCAGACATGTAAGCCACAATTCCACCACAGCACTGTGAAAGAGTGATATCCAGTTATCAGAAGCACTTGGTTGCAGTTATTGCTGCTAAAGGTGCCACAACCATGTTTGAAGTTTAAGGGGGCAGTTCGTTTTTCACATGGGTGATAGATGTTCTTGGATAAAAAATGTTCTTGCTTCAGTAGAAATAAATAAATAAATGTTGTATGTGTCAGGAAAGATAAACAGATGTAAAGTGAATCCAGCAAAGCTTTATTTGGGAATACAGGGTGAACACAGAATGAACGGGTGAGTAGAAGTGCAAAGTCTTGAATATGGAGAGTGATGATGATGGTAACAGTCTCTTTGGTCTTACAGGAATGGAAAATGATGGAAACTGGATAACACACCCCTCAACAGCAGGAACAACAGGTAAGTATAACAGGTAAATAGCTGAAGACCTCCAAGGCAGAGCCGAAGACCACCATGTCCGAGCAGGCGACTCAAACCCCAGGCAGATCGTTTAGCTCGAGATCACCGGGAGTATATGCTGGCTTGGATCCATCTCTGTGATTGTATGAGAATAGACAGGAAACTCAGGCTCAACCTCCTTGGTCACTTCTAAGCAGACAGAAAATTATCCTTGTGTTCGCAACTAGACAGATAAGAAACTCAGAAATGGACTCCCTGGCCGTATGGAAACTCTTCTATATAAACATCTTCTATATAAGCAGGATAGCAGTGTGCAGCCCAAACACACATTATGGCCACCGCCGTAACAGGGAGAGCAATCAGTGATTGGAGGCTCTCTGACTCTTCCAGGCTTTGAACTATCTGGCCGGGTACTGGCATGATGGTCATAAGATCAAGAGATTCAGGGATAATATTCAAGAGGGCAGGAGACTTTGACTTGGTGGCCATGGTTGCCAAGTACTTTGTTGAGCTCTGGGACAAGAGCAGACAGTGGGCTGAGCTCTGGGATGAGAGTGGCCACTGGGCTGAACTCTGAGAAGAGAGTCCCAGTTGAGGTCTGGGATGGACTCTTGGTTGAACTCTTAGAGGGACTCTTGGTCTGGAGGGAATTCTCGCAGTTACTCATGGACTGGAGGGAAGTTTGTAACAAACTCACAGATTTGAATGGACTCTCGAACAGATTCTGTGGTTAGAGCGGGCTCTGGTGCAGACTAAGTGGCCGAAGTGGGCTTGTTAATGAACTCTGGGGCTAGAGCAGACTCATTACTGAACTTTGGGACTGGAGTGAGCTCAGGGGCTGGAGCCATCACTGGACGGTGATCAGGGGCTGGAGCCATCACTGGACTGTGGTCAAGGGCTGGAGCCATCGCTGGACTCTGGTCAGGGGCTGGAGCCGACACTGGACTCTGGTCTGAGGCTGGAGCCGACCCTGGACTCTGGTCAGGGGTTGGAGCCATCTAGGACCGTTTCTTTTTCCTCAGCCTCCTCTTTTGGGCTGAGGCCAAATGAGGAATTGAGGCTTCTGCGGATCTGGATTGGGCTGAAACTCTGGAGCAGATTCTGGAGCAGGATCATGGGCTGGAGTGGACTGTGGAACAAACTTATGGACTGGCGTGAACAGGGGTGACTGTGAAGACTGTGTCTTCATCCACCTCACCAACTGTGAGGGGTGAACCACTCAGCCATAGAACATACTCAATATATTGAGCAAGGGAACATGTAGAGATACAGGTACCTGGTGAAAGAGATGGTCATCTAGTCCAGCCCAGAAAATAGACTTCACTGTATCATCACTCCAGGGCACCAGATGGGCGACTTCGAGAAACTCTTCCACATGACATTTAGCTTTGCTTTATATAGTTAATTTTAGTACTTTTTAGTGTTGCTTTTTTATCGCACTCTTGTGATATGGCATTTCCGAAACACGCTGCTTGAGAAAGGCCTGCAGCATCATCAAGGACTGCACTCACCCTTCTCACCACCTGTCTGCTACAACACTGTCCAGCAGATGCTTACATACCATACGATCAAAATCAACCAGACTGAAGAACAGCTTTTATCTTCAAGCCATCAGACTGCTTAACAGCCAGTGGTCCTTCATCTAGCTCTGAAACACTTTACTACTAACACTTATTATTACCACTTCGGAAACTGTGACTTCTACCTCAGTATTCTGTCTCAGGTCTACTTACTTTTCTTAAGTTTTACTTTGTATATTTATTGTATTTGTTGCTGTCACCTTTGTATTTATTATCTAAGTACACTTACTCAGGAATTTCTTGTATTTGTTTACTGCCATTTATTTGTATTTATAGTATTTATTGTTCTGCCTACAAAATAGCATGTCACTTTGATATTGTCACGGTTGTACTACACTGATGCGCGAGGAACGAGGAGACACAGGAGAATTTGCAGTAAACACAGTCTTTAATCCTTCCAACACAGGGTATACAGGGCAGACAGGAACACATGTAGCACACGATGAACATTCAATATCAGACAAGGGAGAATGGCACAGGCTAGAACTTAAATAAAAGGGATAATTGGGGAACACAGGTGACATCAATGGAACATAATCAAACTAAACGAGGACAGGAACCAAATAAGGAAACACAGAAAGGACTACGGGGCAAAACAGGTACAAAAGTCTGACATATCGCCCCCTTCCGGAAGGTGCGTCCTCGCACCGTAACAACAACAGAACGGGGGGCACAGTTGGGAACTATGGAGGAGGCTCGGGAGGAGGACGGACACCCGGGAGGGGGCCGGCAGACAGAGTCCAGGGAGGAGACGATGGAGGGAGGAGCCAGGGAGGAGACAGGAGGGGCTTGGAGCAGGAGGAGTCCAGCTGCATCCAGGCCACAGCCATAATGACGGCCCACTTTGGAGCCGACGGAGGGAGGAGCCATGGAGGAGGAATGGCCGCCGACTCCAGGGGCCCGACCAATGGCAGCGGAGCAGGTGGTGGAGGAACCCGAGGCGGAGATGGAGAGCCCACGAGCCAGGGGGATGCAGAGGATCCGGGGGGCCAGGGTGGAGCCGAGGGCTCTGGCGACCAAGGCGGAGATCCGCGGTGGAGCCGGAGCAACTGAGGACCAAGGTGGAGCTGGCAGGAGACAGGAGCCCAATAGAGCTGGTGGGACTGAGCAACGAGGTGCAGCCGGAGGAGCGGAGTCCTGAGGCGATGGTGGGTGGGCATTTGTGCATCTCCGGGCATTCAGGGCTTAACTCTGGATTGGAAGCCCCCTCTTGACTGAACATGGGAACAGGATGGCGCTCAGTAGGAGCGAACACTTGAGGGTGCTTACAAGGAGCTGGCACTGGAGGGCGCTTTCTAGGAGCGGGCACTGGAGCCCTCTCATCCTCACTTTGGCACTTTCGCCGCGCCATGCTCAGCTCACCCTCAGCCGCGGTGCAGGGGGCGGAGCTCCTCTCCGCACTCACACCGTCTGCGGCTTTCTCCCTTGTGGCGGGCATTGTCGCCGGCTCTCGCACCTGATCTGACAGCTTGGGCTCTCCTTCCGGGGCGATCCTCCACTCAGTCGCTTGGCATTGCGCTGGCT
>NW_015537983.1:292257-293667 GCF_001515605.1 Sinocyclocheilus anshuiensis | reverse complement strand
AGGAGCCCAATAGAGCTGGTGGGACTGAGCAACGAGGTGCAGCCGGAGGAGCGGAGTCCTGAGGCGATGGTGGGTGGGCATTTGTGCATCTCCGGGCATTCAGGGCTTAACTCTGGATTGGAAGCCCCCTCTTGACTGAACATGGGAACAGGATGGCGCTCAGTAGGAGCGAACACTTGAGGGTGCTTACAAGGAGCTGGCACTGGAGGGCGCTTTCTAGGAGCGGGCACTGGAGCCCTCTCATCCTCACTTTGGCACTTTCGCCGCGCCATGCTCAGCTCACCCTCAGCCGCGGTGCAGGGGGCGGAGCTCCTCTCCGCACTCACACCGTCTGCGGCTTTCTCCCTTGTGGCGGGCATTGTCGCCGGCTCTCGCACCTGATCTGACAGCTTGGGCTCTCCTTCCGGGGCGATCCTCCACTCAGTCGCTTGGCATTGCGCTGGCTCGTAGATCGCGGCGGGAATGGGCTCTCCGTCATCGGTGGGCTCTGGCTTTAGCTCCACACAGCGGGGAGACAGTGGGCTGGGCTCTGGGTCTGGAGTGGCATGGCGAGATCCCCCTCGGGACAGACGGTTACCGGGGATCTGTTTCTCACCAGAGTCCACTCCACAAATGGGGCGAATTCCGCTCGAGGGCCATCTTCGGACGACGGCGCTCTGCATGCGGGGTTGAGGCTGGCGTCATAGAACGCGCATCGTCTGGGTAGATGGTGAGATGGGCAATCGCCAGAAACAGTCTGGTATGACCAGCAGGAGGAGGAGGAATCCGGGGCGAAGGAGGGGATCCATTAGGGAAACACAACGGAAACAAAAACACAGAGTAAAACGAGAAAACAAATGGAGGAGAAAACACAGAGGTAACTGTATGGGTCTGATATTCTGTCACAGTTGTACTACACTGATGCGCGAGGAACAAGGAGACACAAGAGAATTCACAGTAAACACAGTCTTTAATCCTTCCAACACGGGGTATACAGGGCAGACAGGAACACATGTAGCACACGATGAACATTCAATATCGGACAAGGGAGAATGGCACAGGATAGAAATTAAATACAAGGGATAATTGGGGAGCACAGGTGACATCAATGGAACATAATCAAACTAAACGAGGACAGGAACTTGACCAAATAAGGAAACACAGGAAGGACTACGGGGGCAAACCAGGTCCAAAAGTCTGACAATTGTGAGATAAAAAGTAGCAATTATTCTGTGGCAGAAACAGTCTTCCATTGTTGTGACTAATACTTAGGGATGAATGAATTGGGGAAACAAGAGTAATTGCATATTTCTTATCAACAATTGTGATTGCAATTTATAGTGCAGTGTTTTTAAAGAGTTCCAGTTTTGTTATGTTTAGGTCTACAGTATGTGTAAATTTAACACGATTTAACTCAAAATCATGTTCAGT
>NW_015537983.1:276535-280960 GCF_001515605.1 Sinocyclocheilus anshuiensis | reverse complement strand
AGGAGCCCAATAGAGCTGGTGGGACTGAGCAACGAGGTGCAGCCGGAGGAGCGGAGTCCTGAGGCGATGGTGGGTGGGCATTTGTGCATCTCCGGGCATTCAGGGCTTAACTCTGGATTGGAAGCCCCCTCTTGACTGAACATGGGAACAGGATGGCGCTCAGTAGGAGCGAACACTTGAGGGTGCTTACAAGGAGCTGGCACTGGAGGGCGCTTTCTAGGAGCGGGCACTGGAGCCCTCTCATCCTCACTTTGGCACTTTCGCCGCGCCATGCTCAGCTCACCCTCAGCCGCGGTGCAGGGGGCGGAGCTCCTCTCCGCACTCACACCGTCTGCGGCTTTCTCCCTTGTGGCGGGCATTGTCGCCGGCTCTCGCACCTGATCTGACAGCTTGGGCTCTCCTTCCGGGGCGATCCTCCACTCAGTCGCTTGGCATTGCGCTGGCTCGTAGATCGCGGCGGGAATGGGCTCTCCGTCATCGGTGGGCTCTGGCTTTAGCTCCACACAGCGGGGAGACAGTGGGCTGGGCTCTGGGTCTGGAGTGGCATGGCGAGATCCCCCTCGGGACAGACGGTTACCGGGGATCTGTTTCTCACCAGAGTCCACTCCACAAATGGGGCGAATTCCGCTCGAGGGCCATCTTCGGACGACGGCGCTCTGCATGCGGGGTTGAGGCTGGCGTCATAGAACGCGCATCGTCTGGGTAGATGGTGAGATGGGCAATCGCCAGAAACAGTCTGGTATGACCAGCAGGAGGAGGAGGAATCCGGGGCGAAGGAGGGGATCCATTAGGGAAACACAACGGAAACAAAAACACAGAGTAAAACGAGAAAACAAATGGAGGAGAAAACACAGAGGTAACTGTATGGGTCTGATATTCTGTCACAGTTGTACTACACTGATGCGCGAGGAACAAGGAGACACAAGAGAATTCACAGTAAACACAGTCTTTAATCCTTCCAACACGGGGTATACAGGGCAGACAGGAACACATGTAGCACACGATGAACATTCAATATCGGACAAGGGAGAATGGCACAGGATAGAAATTAAATACAAGGGATAATTGGGGAGCACAGGTGACATCAATGGAACATAATCAAACTAAACGAGGACAGGAACTTGACCAACACAGGAAGCACAGGAAGGACTATGGGGCAAAACTGGTACAAAAGTCTGACAGATATACCAGTGCCCTCCTAATTTTGTGAGGACAGGAACTTGACCAAATAAGGAAACACAGGAAGGACTATGGGGCAAAACTGGTACAAAAGTCTGACAGATATACCAGTGCCCTCCACCTGTGTCTAATTTTGTATGGTCATGTATACTAAATTGTGTGTTGTCCTGTTAATGTTACTGCAAGTCTGAGCCTTGTCACAATCATTTCAATGCCCAGATCCCAGTGTAATTGTGCAAATGACAAATAAATGCCTCTTAACTCTTGAAAGATGACACATTCATTTAATAAGATTAGAAAAAAATGCCCTTATAAGTTAGATGGTGAGATGGCTCTCTCAGAATTTGTGTTGAAGACCATCAGTGGCATGTTGCTGATGGTGTTTTAATTGTTTCATTTATATACTATAATTCATGGAGTTATTGAACAGTTCATAAATTATATGTACATTTTAAATCTCTGCATATGTAGATATATCACTTTGACTGAGATTTGTCATTATTGTCATTGCTATTATACAAATATTTAACTAAGCGTTAGAATTAACATTGGAAGTTTGATTTAGCATTTTACATTAATTATGTCCTTTAAAAAATAATTGCTCTAGGTAAGGGATCTACTTCAGTAGAGGGGCAAGGTATTACCTTTTATGATTTTCAACTTTACCTTAAATAAACTACATTATCAAATGTGTATTTATTTTCCTTTCAGAACATATTAGATGTACTGTTATCATGTACATGTTAAACTCATCAATACCTTTATAAATTTAGCAGTAAATACTATTTTTAAGGAGGGTATCTTTCCCCATCTACCTTATTTTAGAATTTTTTTTTAAACGTCTAGCAACATGAAGTAAACTATTCTAACAAATGTAGTCTCTTTAAATCTGATTTCCTGGAAACACATGAAATACAATCAGGATTCTGCATTAAAAATCCCTTTGGATCTTTGCTTTGGATTTTCCACTTTACAAAAAGTCAGTCAAGAAAGTTGAACAGGGTAATGGAGCAGGTAAGATTGTGGCAGCTATTTTTTTGCTTTTATTTGAGATTGACTTCAGAATAAGAAGTCATGCAAGCTCACAGTGGAGTAATGATTGCAGTGGGACTGATCAAAGACAAAGTCAGCAGCTTCTTGCATCTGGTTAAATCACATGGTCACTCATCCCACCATCATTGCTGGTAAGCACTCACTTCCAGGACCATTATTTTTTAAGCTAATGACTCCAGCCATAAGTGCCATGTGACTAATTATTCTGAAGCCTCAGCAAAAAGGAAATCTTCCTATATAATCCTGGCTGAGAACCACTCTGGGTGTTTGGCTAGTATAGTATAGTGCAGAGTGGACAGGAAGCAAAGTCGAAAAGAGATCGGAAAGGACCCCAAGCCAGGATTAGAACTCAGTTGCCCAAAGTGCAACTATGTCACTGTGCCACTTAAAACTGCTAAGTGTTTAAATGCTGCACACGTGGCTCTGGCAAGAATCACTGTATTGTAATATAATTACATAAATGTGGTTTAAATGTTTCTTGCCAATGTTTCATTTGATCAGACTACTGTAGATCAGGGGTGTCCAATCCTACTACTGGAGGGCCGCTGTCCTGCAGAGTTTAGCTCCAACCCCAATTAAACACACCTGAACCAGCTAATCAAGTCTTACCAGGCATACTAGAAACATCAAGGCAGGTGTGTTGAGGCAAGTTGGAGCTAAACTTTGCAGGACAGTGTCCCTCCAGAACAGCCCTGGACTAGATCTTCAATAGAGAAACAGGCATTTTGTCAGCACAGTAGTGCAATTACAGTAGTTAATGCACAAACTGCAAGTCATAGGCCTGGTTTCACACACAGGGCTTAGACTAAACTGGTATTAGGCCATAGTTCAATTAGGACATTTAAGTAATTTTTATTAGCATGCCTTAGGAAAAAAAAACATTACTGGTGTGGATCTTGAGACAAAACAAGGCCACTGACATATTTTAAGATCAATCAGTGCAAGTTTCTTTCAGCTGAAACAGCTCAGACTTACATTTTAGTCTGGGACTAGGCTTAAGCCTTCTCTGTGAAACCGGGGGATAGTATATTAAACACTTAACTTTTTATTACGAACGAGATAACTAAGCATTCGTTCATAAGCATTTGTCTGCATTACAGAAAAAAGAGGAGAGGATCTATTCTGCATAGCAAGCCTGTTTCAAACTCCTTGTTCAGGTCTTATCATCTCGCAAAGAGAAGCAAGATAAGTACTTGTGTCCAATGGCAGCAAATTAGCTGTGCATGCCCCGCAATCCAACCCAAACTCCCACCCTCACCCACATCTACTGAAGCCAATTACTGCAGACACATACATTTAATGGACTATTCATTTTCAATTTTCCTCATGCGTAACACTTGAAGTCTGAAGGAATTACGCAAATATTGAAATTGAACAACTGTATGCAGATGCGGCACAAGAATGTTAACTACCATTCAGTGCATTAAATTCCAGTCTTCCAGAGACAGAGTGGTCACGAAAGCCATTATGTCTTTTCCAATGCTGTTATTCTATTAATAACAGATTGTATTGAGAAGATGGAGTTTCGGGACCTATAAAAATGGTGAATGTTACATGTTTATTATACATGTTTATTACTGTTTATTATATTTTTATTTATTGTGGTATTTAGTGTGTTTATTTAATGTATCCAACACTATAAAAAGTACAAAAAAAAATTCATTTTATAATTTACAGTGAAAATATGTAAAATAATACTCCCAGAATGCCCTGTGTGACACTTCACATTTGATGATATTTAATTTAAATAAATGTGTTTCTGTCATGAATCCGGATCATGGACTTCTGTCCAATTACCACCAGAGGTCACTCTTCCCTTTTTATAACTCTCTCACTACACAGACTTTCACATGTCACCCCGGACTACATTTCCCAGCAGCCATTTCACTAATCTCACGTTCACCTGAAACCAATCACACACACACTATATAACACCCACTCAGATCCTGTTCAAACTGCCGAGTATTGTTTAATCATTTATGCTGTTTAGCGTAGCTACTTTACGGAGCTAGTTCCCTGTTCTTGTTTAACCCTCTACCGCATGGTGTAGCCATATGGCAACATACTCTTTGTGTTCATTTCCTTGCCACTGTCTCTTTAAGAGAACATTCTCGGTTTTTTTGTTGGAAAGAGAAGACCTTGATGTGCCAATGATGTGCTTTGATTAAGTCACATGACATGCAGTTTTTTTTC
>NW_015537983.1:264459-276125 GCF_001515605.1 Sinocyclocheilus anshuiensis | reverse complement strand
CACCGGATGCGGCGCGGCGCGACACGACAAATCCCCGACAGTAATCTGTTGCCGCGTTCTATTTATAACGTACTGACACAAATTTCAAATGATTTTTAACGGTCACTTTGTCGCGTCCAGTGTAGACAGACTTTATGTTATGAATCCGGTTCATGGACTTCCTTCCAATTGCCAGCAGAGGTCGCTCTTCCATTTTAGTGACTCTCTCACTACACAGACTTTCACATGTCACCCCGGACTACATTTCCCAGCAGCCATTTCACTAATCTCACGTTCACCTGAAACCAATCACACACACACTATATAACACCCACTCAGATCCTGTTCAAACTGCCGAGTATTGTTTAATCATTTATGCTGTTTAGCGTAGCTACTTTACGGAGCTAGTTCCCTGTTCTTGTTTAACCCTCTACCGCATGGTGTAGCCATATGGCAACATACAGCACTTCAAGTTAAGCCATTCTTAGAAAATAAAAAGATTCAAATATTTTTTTCTATAGGTCTATCATGATGCGTGCGGTAGAGGGTTAAGTTTCTAGTTCTAGTTTCCTTAGTCTAGTCAAAGTCTTGCCTTGCCTGTTTTCTGATCTTCTGCCTGTGTATCTTGGATTAACTCTTTGCCTTGCTGTTTTGGACTGTGTTTGCACGTCGCCTGGACTATTGCTCATTTTATTGTATTACTCCTCTCGTCAAGCCCTTTGGATTATGTTTGCTGTTGATCGACCTACGCCTGTTTATCGGATTACTTTTGTGTCTTGCCCTCAATATACCTGTTGCAATTGTCTGACCCTCACCTGTTTCTGACAATTCTAATGAATAAAGCTTTGCAAATGGATCTGCACGTCTCTCGTCCCTGTCGCCTCGTTAGAGTTTCTTATTTGTTTTTATTATAAGTTATGTACATATTAGAGTTTTAAGTAAAATCTTATGTTGTTTAATTAATATTCATTTAATTATTTTTTGTCATGTGTGTTACCATGATGGTGTTTTGTATTTGAGTGTATGACATTGTGAACCTTCTAAATATTAGTATAACTTTAATTCTTCATGTAGTTTTTTTTTCTGTATCACCTGTGTAATTACAATTCTTTCTTTCTTTCTTTTTTTTTTTTTAATTTCTTTCCTTTTTAATTTTTTAATAGCTGCTGTATGTGAATATAGCAACAAATTCATTTAGAGCTGAAATATAATTTGCATTTTTGCATAAGATTTGCAGAATTTTGTTAACTGGTTAAGCTGATTCATTGATACCATCCAACTCAAAACAATGATTAATTCACTAATAATTCTCTGCTAACGCTTGAATCACCAGCAATGCTCTGTTAGGTCTACTTTGTGTAAACTTCTTATCTCGAGAGTAATTCTTCTGTGTGACACTATATACTGTATATATATATATACACAAACACACACACACAAACACACACATCTTTCTTTCTCAGAAAGTGCAGTTGTCAGCTATTGCTAGTTAGCAGCCTATTGAAAAAAAAATGTATGAAACCCACAAATTGTTTTATTCCTCATTCTGAGAGTGTTTTCTGGCTCATGATATACTTTGGGGAATAATGATAGTTTTCAGAGTTGTTATCCCACTCATTCGGTAAAGTTAGACTGATCTACTACCTAACTATTTTGAACCTCCGCAGGGCCATTCTGGCTGCACTTGAATTCCGCTGCTCTATTTTTGCTCTACAAGTTCTATTTCATGGTACAGTGCCTGGGTACAATGACAGCTCTCTTCAACGGCAGAGCACACAACTTTATCTTTGGAAGACTCAGAAGGAATATCACCGTCAGACATTATTGGCCGTCTAACAAAAAAGGTCAGGATGGCATTCCGAATGAATACCCACAGATGAGTTAAGCATGAGAGGGGGCAATTAAGGAAATAATGCTTTGACAGTATGTGGATCCACATACAATGTATTCTAATTAATGTGAACTGCCTCATCAGAGAAGGTTAAATGAACGTGACTGATGTTCAAATTGCCCAAGGGTTTGCAAGAGTTTTTATGTAAAACAATTGAAATGAATTGAGGAATACAAAGAAACAGAAGGCTCAGGTTACATAAGCATTTTCTACAACTGAGTTTGACTACAACATTGCTTCCTCAGCTGTCAGGTGTCCTGTGCCGATAGGACCTCAGTTAGGCTGCTCTGCCTGACTGGCTGCAGAGCTTTATGGCATTGTGACAAAAGGCACAACAAAAGTATTGTCCATTACCCGGGTGACTGAAAGGGAGCGCACCAATGTGGCCCCCTTGATGGATGTGATTCTGCATGCAAATGCATTCAGCTTCCCCGGTTCATGTCACACCTTATGCATTCAGCCTGGCTGATTCTTTCTTCCTGCCAGGGTTAAGACACATTCCTCCACTTTTACGGAGGAGTGCAAGTGCAGTAAATGTCATAATTCGAAGCTTTACTGCGTAAAGATGAGACTTTGTTTCTTATCAAAAATAACAATATATCTGTAAGTTTCCAATGAAGTTCCACTTGTGCAGTGGTTAAAACAATACTGTATTTGTTCGGTACACATGCGTACTGAACCGAAAGACCCGTACTGGAAATTTTTAGTACGAATACATGTACCGTTACACCCCTAGTATATTGTATACCAGATCCATGCATCGTGTCTTAAAGTAATTGTGCCTAATTTACTAGCTGCTGTAGGTTCCTTGATGTTAATCAAAGAAAAAAAAAAGAGAGAGAGAGAGAATCACTCACTGCCCTTGATTGAATAACGTACCTGAGAAACGGGAACGAGTACTGCATCGGTAGACGCTATGGGAAAAAGTCCTTTTTTCTCAGATACTGAAGCCTTTTTTAATAATGCAGTGTAACTGCACGGCCATTGGTTCGTGTAGTAAAATAAAAACGAACCAATGGCAAGTCAATGGAGCTGCACGAGCCTATAGCCACAAAGCCCGCCAGAGCCCACCAATATGGGCGGGGCAATCTGGCTATATAAGCAGGCATTCTGGCATAGGATCCTCAGGTTACTTCGACTGAAGCGACAACACTGAGTTGTGCAGCTCCATAGCATGGCTAGCAACGCAGTACTCATTCCCATATCTCAGGGCACCGAGGTTACATTAGTAACCGAGTACGTTCCCTTTCAATACTACACTCATACTGCGCTGCTAGACGCTATGGGAACCAGTCAAATCACGCTATAGAGAGGAACGACTGGTATGTGAACTTTCCTTAAGCACCCAAGGGGCTCAGAGGGACAAGTATAATAGGGTAAGCCTTACATGTGGCAAAACGGGCTAAACTAACAGAGGTCACGCCCGGCCTGGGTAATCGTTCCACGAAAAACTTACAGCACAGCTGTAACTGTACAGCATCATCACTTAGGGAGGGCCGAGAGCATACAAGAAGTAAAGCAATTCTGGCGAGTTTGAGCGTGTTATGGCCAAACCCTACACAGAGCTAATCCCGCCCTCTGGCAGGTGCGTGCCAACTATGCAGAAAGGACCCTAGCCTGTAAGGCAGGGACGTCCAGGTTGTAAAAGCTAGTGAATGTGGACGGCGAGGCCCATCTGGCCACCTCACAGATTTCTGCGATAGACAACGCTAGACCAAGCCCAAGAAGAGGCCACGCCTCTGGTGTAGTGGGCTCGTACTCCAATGGGGCATTGCAGGCCCAAGGAAGAGTATGCTAGCATCAACTATCCACTGGGAAAGTCTCTGCTTCGTGACCGGATTACCCTTGGTGCTGCCACCGAAGCAAACAAAGAGCTGTTCTGACTGCCTAAATGGGGTGGAGTGCCCAATGTAAATTCTCAGTGCCCTGGCGGGGCAGAGTAAATACAACTCCTGGTCCTCCTCTGAGGGAGAAAGCTCAGAGAGTGTAATGACCTGTGCTCTGAGCAGAGTGGAGATGACTTTAGGTACATAACCATGCCTTGGCTTCAGGACGACATTAGAGACACTGGGCCCAAACTCAAGGCAGGAAGGGCTCACAGAGAGCACCTGCAAGTCTCCCACTTGCCTGACCGATGCTAAAGCCAGTAGCAGAGCGGATTTCAGTGACAGGAGCCGAAGCTCGGTGGACTGTAGCATCTCAAAGGGAGGGCTCTTAAGAATTCTCAGAAAAGTGGGCAGATCCCATGTAGGGACGGTAAAGGGGCGAGGCGGGTTCAGCCTCCTGGACCCTTTCAGAAAGCGGACAACTAAGTTATATGAAAAGCATGAAAAGTTGCTATAGCCACTACATAGACCTTGAGAGTGGAAGGGGAACGACCCTTATACAACATCTCTTGGAGGAAGGACAATATCAACGATATGTCACAAGAAATTGGGTCTTTGCCACAGGCTGCACACCAGGTGGAGAAGACCGAACATTTAAGGGCATAGAGATGACTCATAGACGGGGCTCTAACCTGATAAATTGTATTTAAAATGCTCTCGGGGAGGTCTGCAGGCTTGCATCGAGAAGCCAGAAGTACAGAGCCCACAGCTCGGGCTGGGGGTGTCATAACATTCTGTTCGCTTGAGAGAGGAGGTCCCGCCTCAGGGGAATGGGCCACGGGACTGCAACAAGCAGTCGAGACAGCTCAGAGAACCAATGTTGGATCACCAGAACGGGCCGCTAGGAGAACCTTGTGTTCTCGCTCCCTGATTCGCCTGATTACCTAAGGGATCAGGGTGATCAGGGGAAAAGCATAAAGGAGGAGGTTGGGCCAGTCGTGGACCAACGCGTCCCTTTCATTCGAAAAATAAGTTGGGCAATGAGAGTTGTCTTCTGAGGCAAAGAGGTCGACATCTGCCTTCACAAAGATCTCCCAGATTCTCTGAACCATTTGCGGATGGAGCATCCACTCTTCTGAGGGGACGTTGCTCCGGGACAGCATGTCTGCTCCTTGGTTCAACTTCCCTGGCACATGCGTTGCTCTCAGCGAACGCAAACATGCATATGCTCTAAGCAAACGCAAGGTGAGCTGAGCCCATTCCAAGAGGCGCTCCACCAGAGTGAAGAGGCGCTTCGAGGAGAGCCCTCCTAGACAATTTATATAGGACACCACCGTCATGCTGTCCAAGTGGACTAGAATGTGGTGAGCCTTTTAGGTCTGGCAAGAAGTTGTGAAGGCCCCAACACACTGCCAACATTTCCAGGCAGTTGATGTGTAGCCGACCTTCCTCTTTCAACCACGGGCCGAAAGCCGGTTTGCCATCGCACAGAGCTCCCCAACCCATGTTGGACACATCTATCGAGACAACCTTCCTTCTGCAGACCATTCCCGGGTGCCATGCCCTGATTCCAGCCAAAGAGTAAGCTCATCCAGCGAGGGCTGAAGTCGTCCTACACGGCTCCAAACCCAGCTCCTCAACAGCCTTAGACAGGACACGGAGAAGCTCGGCGTCTATGCCTTCCTTGGCTTCGCTGGGCTCCGCAGATGGTAAGGGAGCGGGGTCGTTCGTCGAGCCCGATAGCTCCTCAGCGTCTGAGGCCACCAATGACATGCTGTCATCTAGGGGGTCGTCCTCGCTTCCACCGAACGAGACCAAGTCACTCGCGGCAGCAGAGGCATGCTGGTCTGGGTGAGAGAAGAGGACGGGAGAAGTTTCTCTGTGGGGAGAGAGTGAGGCACGTGGGGTCTGAGCCGGCATGAGCTCGCTCATCTCCAGGCGCTGAGAACCTCTGCCAGCAGGGCAGGTTCCTGGGAGGAAGAAAGCTTGAGGGCGCGAGGGACAGAGTCGCTTTCTGAAAAGAAAGCTATCCGCGAGCGCAGAGAGATGAGACTCATGTTCCCGCAGTGGGAACACACAGTCTCTGCGATCGCAGCTTTATCATGGGATTTCCCCAAGCATGATATGCACTCACCGTGGAGTGCCTTTGCACGAGCCACAGTAACAGCGCAGCATTTGCATCAACGCCGATAAAAAATGGCTTTTTTTAATCTCGCCGGATGGCGGCTGGGAATCAAAGAGACCGCAGCTGCTGTGGGCGCTGAAGGCAGCTCGCGGGAGCGGTGAATCAGCCGAGCAGAGAGGTCTTGATCCGTTGCGGATGAAGACTTCGAGTCTCGTAGAGCGAAGATCGTGGTCGTCGCTGAAGGAGAATAAATCTGAGGAGCCTTTGCCAGAATGCCCGCTCATATAGCCAGATGGCCCCGCCCATATTGGCGGGCTCTGGCGGGCTTCATGGCCATAGTCTTGTGCAGCTCCGCTGACTCACTATTGGTTAATTTTTATTTTACTGCACGAACCAATGGCTCTGCAGTTACACTGCATTATCAAAAAAGGCTTCATTGTCGGAGAAAAAATTACTTTTTCCCATAGCGTCTAGCGACGCAGTACAAGTGTAGTATCCTATTTAGCCTATTTACACAATTTCAAACAGGGCTCACAAGTACAGCCTGCACCGGGCCCTGCATTCCTCAGTTACGGCCCTGTGTAAGAGTTTGGCATAAAATACGATGCATAATTTAATATGGTTAGAAAAATGCCTGTACAAAGGTAAAATGTCCATGCGAATCAATTTAAGGCGGCAAATATTGCCACTTAAGGAAAAAGTTAATTTCTCTCAGCACTGTGAACTGACCACTAGGGCTGGGCGATATGAGAATATTATCATATATATCGATGATGTCTCGTAAGTATCACGATGTCGATGTCAACAGTCAGGTAACAGACGATTATGACATTATCGGAAAAAAAAGACAAATGATAAACCAAGTTGCAAAAAATATTTTACATAGCCCCATAGTCACCATACAGGTCTTTTTGCATGCAAGAATTAAATAATTTAGTAGGAGGGTTGGGAATCGACAATCTATTCCAATTTCGGAAATCAGATCAGATGCGTAAGGTCAGGAATCAAATTACTTTTTATAAAGTTACATTTCGATTCTGCTTCTCGATTTCTGTATGCGCAGTTATTGTGATTTCAAAAGATTCAACTGCAAGAAGACAAAATAGAACTCAATTCTGCACTCGCGCGCTGTTTTTTTTGTGCTGCGCAGACACATACAAAGCACATGCTCAAAAGCCGCCTCTTATATAAGCGAACACTGGACTGAGCTCTCTTTCTCACATTCTTACATATTCGAAAGGACAAATACACACAGAATGATATCAAAATGTCCCATAAATACAATCGGTAGTTGTCTTAAATGAACATTGAGAAAGAAAACAAGGGTGTATTGGATCCGTGCATTGACAGCAGCCGCTGCCGCCAGTCATTCATATTAATCAAAGAACAAAAGAAAATAAACTCTCTCACTGATCTTGACTGAATCACTTATGTAACCTCAGTTTATATTTTATTTGCTTGTTAATCGGCGCTGACTACTGTAATGGCAACGTGCATCTGTGTAGGCCTATGCGATTATTTTGGAGATGCGTTCCAATATAATGTATCCTTATTTAGGGTATAGGCCTATTCTATTTTGATCTGCAGTTTAATAAAACTTAAACAAAAGAAAAAAAAGACAAAAAGTAGCACTGCATGTGTTTCTGAATATTTTTTTAAACAGACTGTAAAATGATGAAAAACCACAAAAATGACAGGTATAATTAAAATAGGCTAAGCAAATTCCTTCAGCGCACATTTCAGTGCAATATTTTTTTCAGATTTTTTAAACCGTGTATACAATATAATTATGTTTAATTAAGCTGATATATAGCACTATAAATTCTTAATTAATTTGCAACAAAACTATAATGTTTTGTTGCAAACGGATGAAGACATTAGTAGGCTTCTCAGCCTCTCAGCTCAGTAGGCTTCAGAGTTGCAGCAGCCCGACACTGAATATTATATTGTGGGTGTTGTATTTTGATTAATAAAATAAAAATTATAAAAATTACAATACAAAAATGAAATTTAAATAACCCTGCTTATAAATAAATAAAGCAGTTATTTTTATTTCGTTAAAAACGGGCCAAAATATATCTCCGAACTAGTAGGCTACCAGAAAGGAAAAAAAAAAAACCCTTAATGTTTTTGCTTAGAATTCGTTTTTAATCCCTGCATGATTTTAGTCATGATAAATATCAAATACGTTATAGCTTGACTACACGTTTAAAAACAACGCTGCAATTGTTATAATTAAGGAAATTAAACTTACCATCACGAAATGTGTCTACAGGCGATAATGCCAAAAAGAAAGAGAAACATTGGAAAATAGGCATATTTTATTCAAGACAGTATTATATGACATCAACGTGCATTTATCATTCTTACAATCACCGCCAGAATGTCCAACTTCACCATGATGAACTTAAAACTGGGTTATATTATTTTTCCTCAACAGTTCTCCTCACAAAACGGAAGTCATTTTAAACACATATTTGATACGAGCAGAGTGGAAATGATTAGCAACACCAAAATAACAGCAAAGCTAATGTTTTCTGTTAGTTTAAGCACAAACTAAGAAAAGTAAAACCAACTTTGTGGCAATAATTAAGACCAAACTGAACAGGGTGTGTCTTTATGGTGCATGTCGGCAATGGCGTCTCGGTGGGGGCGGGGCGTGGTGGAGGTGGGGCTTAGGTAGACGATATAATCGATATCGCAATATTTTTAAAGCGATTATCAATAAGATTTTTTTGACATATCGCCCAGCCCTACTGACCACCACACATACTATGAAGAACATGAAAACTTTGGGGAGTCAGCTGTCCATGACAGTCCTAAACCAGCCAAGAGGTACCAGCACAAAAACAAACTCACCAAAATATTGGCTAATTATCATTATTGACAAAATCTCAGAAATATCAATATAATTTAGCCCTAGTCCAGATTATCATAGAGATTTGGAAAATGCAGATGGGGTCTTGATTTGGGCCAGTAAGCAAACACCTAGAAACCACCAAAACATTCTAAGAACCATATAGCAATGTGCTAACAGCCATTAAGAGCACCTTAGCCTATGCATGGCAATTCCGTAAGATCGGGCAACATTATGCACACTTTTACAGTCTATATTTGTCACTTTTTATAGTTCATCAAATCAACAGTTGAAACTACTTTAAAGACGGGACGCCTGTAATGACACTAAAGACCTGTTCCTAATGTAGTGTAGGCCAATTGGAATTTACTGTTACAAGGCAGTTTAAATACAAACAGTGGCACTTGTCAAAAATGACATGCAGGGGTAACAAATTGCGCTGCCATTTCATCCTGGTTATACTGCAGTCAGAAAAAGGTTCACTAGTTTGATGTTGCTGTCAAGGGCAGAGAGAAAGCAAACAAGTGTGCATTAGATTAATCTGACAGAATATACTATGCTATGTTGCTTCTTTGAAGAGTTTGCAAGCTGTTCACACACAAACATTAAAGAAACAGATGGTTCCTTTCCCTTTAAACTCAACATTAGGAGATGATGCTGCAGAACATCCCAGAACATTCAAAGGCAGGCGGTGTCGAAGCTCATCTTATTATGAAGCCTGCTGGGATGCTGTAGGGTTATTTTGGGAGTCTATTTCCCAGATTAATGTTCCTGAGGTATTTTTTTAGGTTGAGTGTCTGTGTTGAATATTTGTGTGTGTGTGTGTGTGTGTGTGTGTGAACATGTCTACTGGTATATCTGGTTTGTGAGGACACAAATGTGTATAATGACATGTGTACTACAACATATACACTATATAATGTAAATGTGTGTGTGTGTGTGAACATGTGTACTGGTATATCTGGTTTGTGAGGACACAAATGTGTATAATGACATGGGTACTACAATGTAAACATGGTTTATGAGGACACTTCCTGTGTCCTCTTAAAGAAAAAAGGATTAAAAAACATACAAAACGGTGTATTATGAAATTCAAAAATTGCCAGTAGTTTTCTGTAAGGGGTAGGTCTAGGTGTAGGGTTGGTGTAGGGCGACAGAAAATACAGTTTGTACAGTATAAAAATCATTACGCCTATGGAGAGTCCCCGTAAACCACAAATGGAAAAATGGCCAACAGCTTTCCCAATGGGAATGTCCATTCCATCTTGTTCTAGTTGAGGTCACCTATAAATTCCATCTTTATCCACTTCAAAAGTTCACAGAATCTGTGATTTAATGAACCAAGAGTGATTATTATTTCGATTGCCATTTTGATCAGGAACAGGGAAGAAAAAAAACAAACAAAGACACAAAAAAACCCTTTCACGTCTGAGTCTGTTTAACTTAAGGGAAAATAGTTTAGGAAATTTAGTGTGAACTAAACCATAAATTTAATTTCAGAAAAACAAATACATTTAGCTGTAATGAGAGTATTTGTGGTCCATCGTATCATTATTTGTATGTGCCCATTTATCTAGCTTGTTTACAGTTGCATCTTTTCTACTGTTTGCCACTAGATTCAAATGTTAAAAGTCTTTTGTAGCAAAGTAAAACATGCATTCAAGACTTTTTAATGGGACTATGCTAATGATCTTGTCAAATACAGGGTGGCCCTGGAAAAACATTGGTTTGTAAAAATCCTGTAGGAATTGTGTTTTGAAGTCCTACTGCTGGCAGAAGTTCTTTTAAAATGTGCAGTCTTCAACATTAACACAACAGGTTAAAAATAGATAAAAGCAGCCATGATTCTGTTGCCAGTTCGGGACGCACAGGGAAACAGAGCAAGGCACTTATTGTGGAAGCTTTGTATTCAGACAGAGAATCACAAAAATGTTGCTACTATTACTGGCAAAAGCTCATTAGGCCACTGCATTTTAAGCATGAAGCCCTCAAATCCTTCCAAGAGAGACATGCCTCCACAAACAAGGTGAGTTTGGATTAGGACGTCTCTGACACTGTGTAGTCAAACACTAGAAAGAAACTGGGGAGATCCATTTAATTTGTTTGCAAACATGCTTTACAACAAAGGAGGTTGAATGGGCACTGTCACAACGTGTTAACTGTTGTCACAGTACACTAGTTTGGCAGAAAGCAAGTAAACGACAAAGCTGTCTGTGGGGAATCTCTGATGCTCAACCCAGGTGGCCACACAGCACATGTTCTCCTTTTTCTGGGCTAGTGTTTTATTAGAAAAGCTGTGGGAGTTTTGTCAGTGTTCCACATTAGTGAGGAGTAGCAAATGCATGGGAAAAAAAAAAGTTCCATTGTCAATAGTTTAGCAATGCACAAAGCTCTCACAGAGGTTACTTTCAAACCAAACAGCTTTTCAGTGGCTGATGTTGTACATTTTACTGATCATCTTGAACCTGATGCAAAATCTGCCTTGGGTAATTTTTTGCACTCACACAAAATTTCCAATCGCATGGATTCCTATGATTGGATTTGGCTTAGCTAAATATGTTCAGCAGGTACAGTTTTAGAAACAGTTAAGAGACAGTACATTTATATTAATATGCAGTACTTTCTGTGGCCTTCTCGCATAATGTCTGTTATAAAGCCCTGGAACTGTTTAATTGACATCAAGGCCACTGTACGATTAGATCACAAAATGCATGTGATCCAAGTTGAGCATTGCTGACCATTACACTTTCTTCAAAGATACAGACATACTGATCTCCTCCAAAAAATACTGACCCATCAACAGATAAAATGTAGCCCCCGCTCTACTGATCTGCAAAATAAAAAATTTTATGGGAAATTGGGGTATGCAAGAAAGACATTATTGGTTTTCTGGTTTACTTCTGAAAGTCAAGTCACCTTGATTTATTGTAACGATTCAGTCCACTGAAGGCAAGTGTAGTGAAGAACCCAAGTGCAGTTTATTTACAG
>NW_015537983.1:255334-257611 GCF_001515605.1 Sinocyclocheilus anshuiensis | reverse complement strand
AGGTACAGTTTTAGAAACAGTTAAGAGACAGTACATTTATATTAATATGCAGTACTTTCTGTGGCCTTCTCGCATAATGTCTGTTATAAAGCCCTGGAACTGTTTAATTGACATCAAGGCCATTGTACGATTAGATCACAAAATGCATGTGATCCAAGTTGAGCATTGCTGACCATTACACTTTCTTCAAAGATACAGACATACTGATCTCCTCCAAAAAATACTGACCCATCAACAGAAAATGTAGCCCCCGCTCTACTGATCTGCAAAATAAAAATTTTTATGGGAAATTGGGGTATGCAAGAAAGACATTATTGGTTTTCTGGTTTACTTCTGAAAGTCAAGTCACCTTGATTTATTGTAACGATTCAGTCCACTGAAGGCAAGTGTAGTGAAAAGAGAAAGAAAGAAATAATTATGGAAACTTCAAATCAGGGCCGGAGTGGGAGTCATTTTCAGCCCTGGAGGTTCATGCCTCAGAGCGGCCCACTTTAGTTCACAACTGACTATAGTTACAGTAATGTAATTAAAACTTCTGTATATAAGTCTGCAATAGCGTCCAGTTCCTTTTCCCATTATTAGTAATCACCTGTTCCTTGTTATTAGTTATTCTTATCACCTGTCTGCCCCTCGTTATCTGCCCTATTTAGTTCTAGCCCGTTCTGTTCTCCTTTGTCTGGAATTGTTTGTCAACACCTTGTGCTACTTGTGATTCTTTGAAAAAAAGAATTAAACTCCTTTGTTTTGCTCTCCTCGCTCTGTGCTCCTCACAGTAGCAACCTGTGACAGCGCTAGAAGTTAATTTTTTTTTTTTAAATATATTTTCTTCTCCATTTAACAGCCTTAACTTGACCAAGCAGAATCCTCTGCTGACTGCTCCTGTTTCACAGCGAGCAGGACTCGCGCTTACGTCCGCGATTTGATTTTGGCAAATCTGTTTGGGCGAATGCAATTTATTGATCATGAGCCCAAAACTTTTATAAAGAATATCTCTTTGGATTTGAGACTTTAGTCTTTGCAACTTTACAAATCTTCTTTATGCACCAAGAGCTTGTAACACTCCAAAGAGAAAGGAAAAATTTAAATCGCATCATATGACCCCTTTAAGCCTTCAACAACCAGCTATGTTCACAAATAAAACAATATTTTGTGCAAAAATAATGATTAATTATCAATTGAGAATTTGTTATTCATATGGTCTGCCTGCGTATGCCTGTGTATACAGGACAAACTGTGTTATAACTTACAATAATGTAATTAACGGGACGCTTCTTTGATGCCTTAAATACAGTCATCCATATTTCAACCCCATAGCAGTGGCATGACAGTACCGGCCCTCACAGCCAAAAAACAGACCAGCCCACCGGGAATTTTCCTGGTGCTCCCGATTAGCCAATCCGGGCCTGCTTCAAATATGACACAAATATAACACAAATATGTGTTAATTTAGTGCATTTTCACCTTTCACCGGGGGGTGAAAGGTATCACTGATAGTACCACAAACTTTGAAACATTAAAGGTCTCTCACACTTGACCGTGGGTAATTCTAAACTCTGATACTTTACCCAGAGTTAACTAACACGAGAACAGCCCACGGAGCGAGGAATCCAACTCCTCAGAAGGGAGAGAATTTAAATGCTCGAAAGAAAGCACCTTGCTCACAATAACCCTCAGTGGTGAGGGGAGCGATGCTTCAAATGTCCGATGCATCATTTCTAACATATTTGCATCGGTAAAAAACGATTTATTTATATATAATTATTAGTGGATACGCTATACTTTTATTATTTAGAAAGTGACCAATAATATGTGATCTATGTATTTGTTTGTCAAGCGATAACTGACATGTCACAGGTATATTTTTCATCTGTAAATGTTAGAAGGTTATGCAGATATATCCATTTTGCTGTCAGGAGTGGGCGAGGCTTATGCGAGTAAACGAGCGCAGCTGCGCACATGCGTGCTAAACAGACGGTGCGCAATCGAATAGGAGCGCAATAATTCTGAGTAAAATATACATTCCAGGAAATGTTGCAGTGCCGTGCCGGGGTCCTGATGATCAAGAAGGCTCCCGCAGAAGCCTGTGACCTGGCCGCATGATCCAGGAAGCATGAAGGACTGCAAGTCGAGCACCCGGTTTCTGAATCCAACAGAGTGGGGTGCTCACCGAGGACCTACCCTAGAAAAAGGACAGAAACACACAGGTCGCGGAAAACACTGCAAAGAAAGCTAGCAGATGGATTATACACACAACCACCAGCGCATTAAATACACACA
>NW_015537983.1:254889-255224 GCF_001515605.1 Sinocyclocheilus anshuiensis | reverse complement strand
AAATACACACACACACACACACACACACACACACACACACACACACATAATATATAAATATTTAGAAATGGATCGTACTCACCCACCATGGTTCCCGCGCCGGAGCCCCGTTCAAGAAGTGACCTGAAGAAGCCTCTAGTCCGGACCAACAGTAAGGTGGTCACTATGAGCCATAGAACCAACCAAACCATCATAGGTCCAGCATAGGAGACTGTAATGCAGGAAGTTCCCACTTAACCTCGGTCAGGTGGAGAGATGGTGGTTTACAGGGGAATTAGGAAGGGGAAGATAAGGGCAGATGTAAAACCCCCGAAGGAAATGAGTAGATACTCAAG
>NW_015537983.1:253760-254768 GCF_001515605.1 Sinocyclocheilus anshuiensis | reverse complement strand
CTAGACGGGCCAGGACCCCTGGGTTGTTCGGGCTCAGACCTGGACCTTCGTGGAATGAAGGATTTGAAGGCCGCTGAGCGCGCCTTCGCCTCCCTGAACTTCTCGACCACCGTTTCAACGGAGGTACCAAAAAGTTCGGAAGGCGAAACCGGAGCATCGAAAAGAAAGCCCATCTCTTTCTTTCCGATATCTGCCAGGTTCACCCACAGATGTCTCTCCGTCACTACCATAGCCGCCATGGACCTGCCCATAGCAGAGGCAGCCTGCTTAGTAGCACGGAGAGCGAGATCCGTGGTGCGGCGTAACTCAGCTACCTCATCAGGAGAAAGGCCCTCGCCTTTATCCAGGTCTTTCAGCAGGTCAGCCTGATATGCCTCGAGCACCGCCATCGTGAGCAACGAAGAGACAGCCTGACCTGCTGCTGCGTATGCCCTGCCATTCAAGCGAGATGTATCCTGAAGGAGCTTAGATGGCAAAGAGGGAGTTTTAAGAGAGGACGTCTCACCCATAGAGAGATAGCTGGCCAGCATCTCTCCTACTGGGGGCATCTTCTCATAGCCATTGGTTATGGCCAGAAAGATAATGCTCATCGAGACGACCTTGCGACGTCACTTTCTTTGCCCACTTCCACGGCAAGTCAAGCCTCACCGTGGAGCAATCCATAACTTCCAAAAGCTCATCATACGCTGGGCAGGAGGATTGGGCCGATTGCCCCCTCGGAGGCATCGCGTGCGTGCTCTTCGCCCAAACAAATAACGCATAGATCGTGTGTGTCATCGGATGTTAAACAACGACAACACAACACAACGACAAATGCACACATCCTCTTAAAGCTTTGCTAGTGCTCGCCATAATAATATGAATAGAGATCGCTCTTACCACGGAAATGAACGCTTCAAACAAAACAGTCAGTGAAGATGAAGAAGAGGATGTTGTGTTCTCCCGGCACCTATTTATACTATAGTCGCACCGGTAGTGACGTCATGGCTGTCGCCGGCCAACGTGTTG
>NW_015537983.1:248001-253624 GCF_001515605.1 Sinocyclocheilus anshuiensis | reverse complement strand
CCATAGCGACCCCTAGAGGACGCAGTTCGAAGTTCCCTTGAAAGGGAACATTTATGAAGAACCAAAATCTAAAATTATATTAAGATATCTTTAATACTTCTTGAGTTACAGGCATGCCGACTAAAGAAAAAGGAACTTTTTGGCACTCAGACTTGCATGTTCTATGCAATTGTCTTGATATAATGAAACAAGATATATTTCTAATTTCAATGTTTTTTTTTTTCTCCAGACATTGTTCTTTAAATACAACAAGTATCATCTTTATGCAAAGTGACTACATTTGGTTTTCAACCATCGAAAATGGGTAAAATTCCACAAATTGCAAAATCTAAAATTATATTAAGATATCTTTAATACTTCTTGAGTTACAGGCATGCCGACTAAAGAAAAAGGAACTTTTTGGCACTCAGACTTGCATGTTCTATGCAATTGTCTTGATATAATGAAACAAGATATATTTCTAATTTCAATGTTTTTTTTTTCTCCAGACATTGTTCTTTAAATACAACATTTGGTTTTCAACCATCGAAAATGGGTAAAATTCCACAAATTGGACATTGAGTCACATTGGGCTCCCTATGTCTCTGGCATTGAACCAAATAGGGCCTTACAATTGTTTCAATACTTTCAATACTTCCTGGGTTACAGGTACTCAAACTTTTGAAAAATAATATTTATGGCACTCAGACAGGAAACAAGCTACATTTCTAGTTTTTAACATTATTACGTCTTCAGACATTCCCCTTTAAATACATTAAGTATCAGCTGTATACAAAGTGACCAACATTTGTTTTTCGACCACTGAAAATCGTTAATATTCAACAATCTGAATATGGAGATGCACTGAGATCCCCATATATATGTGACTGAATGATATTGGGCCTTGAAAATTAAGATTCCAAAAGAAAAGCTTATATGACAGAAATTAAGTAAAAACCTTAGGAGAAACCAAGCTCAGTCTGGTGGCCAGTTTTCCTCTGGCCTGAAAGCTGAGTGTTAAATCAAAGCCAGTTGAACAGTTTGACACAATATATTTTACATATCCACAGGATTATAGCCCCTATATGAATTCCCCTTCTCCCTACCTCAGTCCTTTTCTGTATTAAGACCAGGACTGCTGCAACTCCCCAAATTAGAATATTTTGTTTCCTATTTGCAGATTGTTATTTTCCTGTGCTGACATTTGCCTTTTTGTCTTTTGAAAGCAAAAAATTGCTACAACACCATTTTCATTGTTTTTAGTTGGTTTATTTTGCCTCATTGTGGAAAACATCCTACAATATACCTGCAGCCCAAAATCATTCAAATAGCAGTCCCTGGCCTTTGGATATTGAAAGGCAGGTAGGCTGGAAAATTAATGTCACTCATGTCTCGATCTACAAATAAGTCATCATAATCTCGCCAGCACACTGTTGCTCTGAGCTGCTCAGGCTCTTTGTCAAACATATTGAGGAATGTAATTCTTGGAGGATTTCTGGCAAATCGCTTCTGCCAGTTTATGCAGAATGAACGAATACAAAGCATGAGTTGCTCACACAAAATAGGGAGACAGTAGCAGACAGAGAAGTAAAATTGAAAAAAGACCGTCTTGCATTCTCAACAAGTGGTGAGTGTCACAAAGGCAAGATGGCTCAGCTGAACATTTGTAGTCAGTTGTTTCGTTCGACAGCTCTTTCTCTCTCCAAACCTGACCAGCAGTGCCATTGTGACCATTCATCCACTTTGAGTTTCTGTTATGTTATTCCTAAACCCAGTTGAGGACTTATTCAGCCTCTTTTTTTTTTTTGGAGTGAACATGTGGTTACAAAAGCTATCCTTGCTGATTTGTGGGTAATGCTGTAATCCATGGCAATTAGAGACATATGATTCAGCTTCAAAAGACTCATTACCCCCACCTCAAATAAGATCCTTGATGACATTTAATGCACTTATAATTTGCTTTGAAATTGCCCTTTCAAGCCGACATGCACATAAAGGCAGCTTATCGATTACTACTTAACGGAAAGCTGATCTGCACTTAAAATGGGCAATTAAATGGCTGGTAATTATATATTGATTGAAAGCTGCAGCATGAACCATAAAAGCAGGAGACATTGGCTTCTATAATATGTGTTTGACCAGCAGTGCCATTGTGACCATTCATCCACTTTGAGTTTCTGTTATGTTATTCCTAAACCCAGTTGAGGACTTATTCAGCCTCTTTTTTTTTTTTGGAGTGAACATGTGGTTACAAAAGCTATCCTTGCTGATTTGTGGGTAATGCTGTAATCCATGGCAATTAGAGACATATGATTCAGCTTCAAAAGACTCATTACCCCCACCTCAAATAAGATCCTTGATGACATTTAATGCACTTATAATTTGCTTTGAAATTGCCCTTTCAAGCCGACATGCACATAAAGGCAGCTTATCGATTACTACTTAACGGAAAGCTGATCTGCACTTAAAATGGGCAATTAAATGGCTGGCAATTATATATTGATTGAAAGCTGCAGCATGAACCATACAAGCAGGAGACATTGGCTTCTATAATATGTGTTAATTATAAGCATTAACATCATGGATTTATGTAAAGTTGCTTTGAAACAATGTGTATTGTGAAAAGCACCATACAAATAATAATTGACTTGACTTGTTTGTCAATTCATGGCTACTATAGGCTGCAGGCAATGATAGTGTGAATGTCTCTGTAGATTCATCTTTGAATAAAGGAAATGCAGTCACAGAGGGCTGTGCAGTGCTGATTGTTCAATCTTCATATTCTGCTGGGTTTTGTCTTTTTTTTTTTTTGTTGCATCAAACGAGCACAGATAATGTTTAATGCGGCCTCCAAGTGGAGCCCTAAATATTGTAATTGTGAGTTAAGTGTACACACACACACACACACAAACGATAAATGTTGAAACAAAAATAGTATTTATCAGTGGGAAACACAAATATGGTGAAAGGCAACTCTACAGCAGACGGTATGAATGGTTTTGATTTAATTTAATTCAGTGCTGTATTGATATAATATTAAACTGTTCTATGCAACACAACTTGACCAGCATCATGCTAATAACTTTGTGGTTCATATCAGTTCCCTTTCAGTCGGTCACTACGAGTCACGTCGTGAACAACGAATGGGGATCTCGCTTCAAGAGACCAATCTACTTCGACTGTAAACTGGCATGACATTGGCATGCGATGATTGCATCCAGCTGCTGCTGATCACAGCGTGAGCATAAAAAGGTAGCAGGTGCAATGCATACCAGCTTTTCGCTTTGGAGCCGAGTAATAACATCGTTATTCTCCTGCCATATCTTCGTTTGTGATGTAGGATCTCCTTTGAACAGAACAGCACATTCCTTAAGCAGAAGCTAAGGAGTCTCCTTTCAACCTCTCAAGTGCGAGTCATAAAACTGAACCGTGGTCAGCTCAGGCGCCAATTGTCTCAAATAGTTCCTGTCCCGCTCGGCTTATCTTTGCAAGAAACACAGGAAGAGTGTGATTCACAAAACCACCTCCTGGGTCTGCAAGCACTGAGACAGCAATAACTGACCCCTGCATCTGGACTATTTCTCCCGTGTATTTCTGGATGCGTTCATTTCCTGGCGCCTGTTGATGGTCACAATCACTGCCTCACGTGTCTGGGCATTAAACACGCTGAGGTGGCGTTCATGGATGAGTCATGTTCCATTTGTGGTGTAGCAAATTAGCTCAAAAGGGAAATATTTATAATTAATTATAACTGGTTATAACAAATTAACAAAGTTGTGGAGGGAGCTCTTGTTCCCCTCAGAGGGCAGGGTGTTCGCATTTGGGGCTGCTTCATATGAGACTGCTTCAGCACTGGCTTCATGGCCGAGTCCCGAGGTGGGCGTGGCAGCGCGGCACTCACCGGGTCCAAGTTACACCGGCCTGTCACCAAACCTTCATCCCATTGTCAGACCTTGCCTTTCTCTGGGCAGGAGTGCCCCTAGAACATGTCTCCAGGCATGCTGTGGTTTACACGGATGCCTTCACCACCAGCTGGGGGGCCACATACAACGGGCACGCAATGTCGGGGTGTGGACGGGCACCCAGCTGCACTGGCATATCAATTGCCTAGAGTTGTTAGCGGTATGCCTTGCCTTGAACAGTCTCAAAGGGCGCTTACGAGGCAAGCACATGCTGGTCTGGATGGACAACACGGCAACCATTGCGTACATCAACCGACAAAGTGGTCTGCACTCCCGTCGCATGTCGCAACTCATCCGCCACCTCCTCCTTTGGAGTCGGAAGGTACTGAGGTCACTTCGTGTCATTCACATTCCGGGTCTGCTCAACCGTGCGGCCAATGAGCTGTCACAAGCTGCACTCCCAGGAGAATGGAGACTCCATCCCCAGATAGTCCAGCTGATTTGGAGACGTTTCAGAGCCGCTCAGGTAGACCTGTTTGCCTCTCCAGAAACCTCTCACTGCCAGTTGTTCTACTGTCTCCCTCCACCCTTAAAGTCTATGTTGCTGCTAACCATGGCCCCGTGGAAGAGAAGTCGGTAGGGAAGCACGACCTGATTATCAGGTTCCTTAGGGAAGAGATAAGTTTTAATCCTCCTCGGCCCCCCTCTATACCCTCTTGGGACCTGTCTCTAGTGCTCATAGCACTACAGCAGGTCCCATTTGAGCCTTTGCAGTCAGTTGAGTTGAAGTTTCTATCAATGAAAACTCTGCTCCTGCTTGCACTGGCCTCCATCAAGAGGGTAGGGGACCTGCACGCATTTTCGGTCGACGATACGTGCCTAGAGTTTGGGCCGGCCGACTCCCAGGTAATCCTGAGGCCCTGGCCCAGCTATGTGCCCAAGGTTCCCACTACTCCCTTCAGGGATCAGGTGGTGAGCCTGCAAGCGCTGTCCCCAGAGGAGGCAGACCCAGTCCTAGCTTTGCTTTGTCCCGTCCGAGCCTTGAGATGGTATGTAGACCGGACACAAAGCTTTAGGACCTCAGACCAGCTCTTTGTCTGTTACGGAGGCCGGCAGAAGGGGGGTGCCAATTTTACATTATGGAACCTAACAAGATGTAAATCACCGGTGCAAAGCCCTCACTCGATGAATCCGTGAGAACCGGTAGAGGGCTGGGTTCCATATGTAGAGACCTAAGTGGATCCTATATGTGTAAAGTCCAAGGTATAGCCTCAGAGCCCGTGTTTCCTCGGCAGACTTCTGCCATTTCCAAGAGGGTTGCAATCACCTCTAATCTTCCATATGTTTTTTTTCTGTTTGGCCTATAGAGATAACATGATTGATTTAATGATTAGCTTAATATGAATGCCAATGGCAGAACAATAACTACCTTTTAACTATGTTTAGTTGCTTCACAAAGTTAATAATTATGGCATTAAACTTGCTATTTAGCTTCTGGCCTTGTTGGCATAGGTGCATATAAATGTCCTCTGCATGCTTATTTTTTTTCTTTTCTTTTTTTTCCCTTTCTATTTCTCTCTTTTTAATCTGAGAAACTTCTATGCATATTTTGCCCATGCATTAACATACCTTTTTTCCCCAGTCAGTTTTGATAAATTAATGCATTAGATGTAGCAATACAAACATTTTCCCTTTTGTCTCCAGCATACTGTTTTTTTTTTTTTTTTTCCCCCCTTTGCCCC
>NW_015537983.1:247384-247848 GCF_001515605.1 Sinocyclocheilus anshuiensis | reverse complement strand
AAACTTAAAAGCAAGTGTGGTGAAACCGGCGTCAGCTTTCTGTCATTCAGCAAGTGCTCTGTGTGTGTCAGTCTGATATTCGTTTGTGAGTCTTATTTAGTTTTGTTTGTATAATAATGTCAAGACAAGACTGAGCACTTAAGCAAGGGCGAGGGCAGGCAGCGTTTCAGGCTGTGTGTTCCTCCCTGCCCGCGATATATTACGGGTGGGGATACACACAGTTTGAGCATTGTCTGCCTGGGAGTGGAGCATGCTGAGTCGGCTCTCGAGAGATGTTCTATGCATGTTCTACGCTCTCAGAAGGCTCTATTTGCGGAGGGAGCCTTCTCTAGCGTTTCCCGCGGTGCTGGTCCCGCTTCCGCCGAGGCGGAGCGGCGATTACGCTCGTAGGGTTCGCAGATGGATCTGGTGGAGGGAATGGAGACGGGCGAGTCCCTATCTTCTTCCTCACCCGCCAGATCCAG
>NW_015537983.1:246029-247358 GCF_001515605.1 Sinocyclocheilus anshuiensis | reverse complement strand
GAGCCCGCCTTTTTTCCCCGACCCCCACCCCGAGGTGTCGAGGTCATGGGGAAGCCCTTTCTCTGCCCGCCTCTTTATCCCCGCTTCTGACTACAACGGCAATGTGGCGGGGATGAGCAAGTGCAGTTATAAGACGATGTCCCGGGTCGAACAGCTATGCAAGCTAGCAAGCTATCTGTCTCCCAACGCGGCGTCATCTTTAAAGGCTCCGGCATTGCCCTCCAAGCCGCTGCGTACAACTTCAGCACTGGTGGGCAAGGGGTACTAGGCAGCGGGTCAGGCTGGTGCATTTCTGCACACCATGGCGGTGTTATAGCCGTACCAAGCCGACCTGCTCAAAGACCTAGATGAGGGTGAGCAGGTAAAATCTGAGGATATTACTGAGCTCAGGAGGACCCCTGATTTGTCTCTCCGCACCACTAAAGAGCTAAGAGGTCCTCGGCCAAGAAGTCCTGACGCCACTGGCCCAGGACTTATGAGGGCAGGCCCCTCTGGGGTGGAGCGGGTTACACCGCATTGCATGGTGTCCGTCTCGCCTCAGTGCCCTCAGGAGATTGGCCTGCTAACCCTGCCGGAGTTACAGGGCGCAGCGGTCTCCCGCGAGCGCCACTCTCAGTCACCGCCCAGAAACGTAGCTGTGCTAAGAGGCTCGCCACCTCTGCGGAGAGCTCTAGAGCAGCTGGTTCGGCTGTCCCCTGCCGGTCCGCCATTACAGGGCACCGAGCTAGCTGCTGGTGTCCCATTTTAGATCTGCGTCAGTTGAACCACTCAGTCATGCGACTGAAGTTCAGGATGCTCACACTCAAACAGGTCGTGTCTCAGATCAGATCCGAGGACTGGTTTGTCACGATCAATCTAAAAGTCGCATACTTCTATGTATCCATCCTTCCCACTCACAGGAAGTTCCTGAGGTTTGCTTTTGGGGGCAAAGCGTACCAATATCGGGTTCTTCCCTTCGGCCTTGCACTCTCACCCCGCACTTTCACGAAGTGTGTGGATGCAGCCCTGGCTCCATTGCGACTCCAGGGCATCCGCATACAGAACTATATCGACGATTGGTTGATTTTAGCTCAATCAGAGCAGACGATGGTTCGACATCGATATGTCGTTCTCGTCCACATGAGAGAACTGGGGTTGAGACTAAACGCCAAGAAAAGTGTGCTTTCTCCATTACAGAGGACCACTTATCTAGGCGTGGTGTGGGATTCAACCACGATGCAGGCACGTATGTCCCCAGCTCGGATCGAGTCGGTCCTCACCGCAGTCGCGAGAGTCAGAGAAGGCCGGTCACTCACTGTCAAGCAGTTTCAGAGACTGCTGGGTTTGATG
>NW_015537983.1:240731-242889 GCF_001515605.1 Sinocyclocheilus anshuiensis | reverse complement strand
CGTGGAAACTACTGCCAAATGTGTCTCAGTGGGTCCTGCACACTGTAGAGAGAGGCTACAGAATCCAGTTTGGTTATCCTCCGCCTCATTTCAACAGGATTACTCCCACGCTGGTGGGCCCCGAGCAGGCTCTGGTCATGAAACAGGAAGTAGATACTCTCTTGAGGAAGGAGGCCATCGAGGTGGTCCCTCCTCACGAAAGAGAGTCCGGGTTCTACAGCCGGTACTTCATAGTTCCAAAGAAGGATGGAGGGTTGCGTCCCATTTTAGATCTGCATCAGTTGAACCACTCAGTCATGCGACTGAAGTTCAGGATGCTCACACTCAAACAGGTCGTGTCTCAGATCAGATCCGAGGACTGGTTTGTCACGATCAATCTAAAAGTCGCATACTTCTATGTATCCATCCTTCCCACTCACAGGAAGTTCCTGAGGTTTGCTTTTGGGGGCAAAGCGTACCAATATTGGGTTCTTCCCTTTGGCCTTGCACTCTCACCCCACACTTTCACGAAGTGTGTGGATGCAGCTCTGGCTCCGTTGCAACTCCGGGGCATCCGGATACTGAACTATATCGATGATTGGTTGATTTAAAAAGTGAAAAAAGTGACGTGACCCATACTCGGAATTAGTGCTCTGCATTTACCCATCCAAAGTGCACACACACAGCAGTGAACACACACAAACCGTGAACACACACCCGGAGCAGTGGGCAGCCATTTATGCTGCGGCACCCAGGGAGCAGTTGGGGGTTCGGTGCCTTGCTCAAGGGCACCTCAGTCGTGGTATTGAAGGTGGGAGAGAGCGCTGTACATTCACTCCCCCCACCTACAATCCCTGCCGGTACGAGACTCGAACCCACAACCTTTGGGTTATGAGTCCGACTCTCTAACCATTAGGCCACGACTTCCCCACATTTTAGTTCAATCAGAGCAGGTGGTGGCTCGACATTGAGATGTCGTTCTTGCCCACATAAGAGAGCTGGGGTTAAGACTAAACGCCAAGAAAAGTGTACTTTCTCCATTACAGAGGACCACTTATCTAGGCGTGGTGTGGGATTCGACCACGATGCAGGCACGTATGTCCCCTGCCCGAATCGAGTTGGTCCTCACCGCAGTCGCGAGAGTCAGAGAAGGCCGGTCACTCACTGTCAAGCAGTTTCAGAGACTGCTTGGTCTGATGGCTGCTGCGTCCAACGTGATACCTGCTGTACATGAGACCCCTACAGTGGTGGCTCAAGACCAAGGGGTTCTCCCCGAGGGGAAACTCGCTTCGCATGATCAAGGTCACGCGGCGATGCCTACGTGCCTTAGACATGTGGAGGAAACATGTAACGCTAGCGACGGACACGTCCCTCACCAGTTGGGGTGCGGTCATGAGTGGCCACCCTGCCCGCGGTCTGTGGAGTGGTCGCCATCTGACATGGCATATAAACTGCCTGGAGATGCTGGCTGTACTGCAAGCACTAAAACACTTTCTCTCAGACCTAAGAGGTCACCATGTGTTGGTGCGCACCGACAACACACCGGTGGTCTCTTATATCAACCACCAAGGAGGTCTGCGTTGACGCCGTTTGTACAAACTAGCGTACCAGATCCTTGTGTGGTCCCAGGGCAAACTCCTCTCACTGAGAGCAGTTCACATTCCTGGGCATCTCGATATGGGAGCAGACATCCTGTCAAGGCCCTGGGAATGGAGGCTTCACCCCGAGGTGGTGAAGCAGATATGGAGAATTGTTGGCCAGGCTCAGGTGGCCATGTTTGCGGCTCAGATGACATCGCACTGTCCCCTCTGGTTCTCTCTGACTCATTCAGCTCCACTGGGGCTGGATGCCATGGTGCAGACGTGGCCGAGGCTTCGTCTGTATGCCTTTCCCCGATTGCTCTGCTCCCGGGAGTTCTGGACAGAGTGCACCAGGACGGGGTCCGTCTGCTGCTAGTAGCCCCGTTCTGGCCGGGCCGAGTATGGTTCTCGGACCTGATTTCTCTCCTCGACGGCTCTCCATGGGAGATTCCCGTCAGGAGGGACCTCCTCTCTCAGGCGGAGGGTACGATCGTCCACCCCCGCCGGAGCTGTGGAAGTTGTGGGTGTGCCCCCTGAGGGGGCACAGCTCATAGCTTCCGGTCTCTCAACCGAGGTTGTTGAGACCATCCTCCAATCCA
>NW_015537983.1:235402-239163 GCF_001515605.1 Sinocyclocheilus anshuiensis | reverse complement strand
TGCGGAGACCGCCAGCTCGACCCAGTTAACTGCCCGGTTGGTACAGTGCTGGAGTTCCTGCAGGTCCGATTCTCCGCAGGGTTGACCCACTCCACCCTGAAGGTCTACGTGGCGGCCATCGCGGCCTACCACGCCCCTCTCGGTGGCCAGTCAGTGGGCAGACAGCCCCTAGTTACACATTTCCTCCGCGGTGCACTGAGGCTGAGACCTCCGGTATGATCTCGTGTCCCCACGTGGGACCTGGCTGTGGTGCTTGTCCAGTGCGAGCACTGGATGCATACGTCCACAGAGCTGCCCTGTGGAGAAGGGCGGACCAACTGCTTGTGTGCTATGGTCCCCCTAAGAGAGGTCTTCCAGCTACAAAACAGACCATCAGTCGGTGGATAGTAGATGCCATTTCTATCGCTTATGAGTCCACTTATCTCCCTTCGCCTCTAGGGGTCAAGGCTCATTCTACGAGAAGTGTGGCAGCCTCCAAGGCCTTCTTGGCAGGTGTCTTGATGCAGGACATCTGCGACTCTGCGGGATGGTCCATGCCCCTAACCTTTGTCAGGTTCTATGGCCTAGATATGCAAGCCACTCCCGGCTCTTCTGTTCTCTCGCCCTAGCTGTGCAGGCTTCCACACTAGGCAGAGAATTGAAAGTCTGGCGGCGTGGGCATACTCCTTCCCAAAGAGGCCATACTTCCGGCATCTCTGCCAGCGCTCGCTTCACTCCTAGAAGCTGACGCCGGTTTCAACGCACGTGCTTTTAAGCTTCCTGGTCACTACATCACCCCGCCTGTGACGTCTCGCCCATCCATTGGACTGATTACACACGTGGTTCAGAGCCGGTCACGCTGAAGGGCGTTTCCAAAGCATCCTCCGACGCAGCGTCTCGTTCCCTCGAGGAAACATGGTTACATGCGTAACCTGAGACGTTTTACACATGCACAAGAATCAGACCCCATAATTCAAATCTGTATAGACATATCTCTTCTAGCACATGACATCTATGACAATCAGATCTGCTCCTGGGAGCTCTTAAGGGACGGTGCATCTTTTTGAGAAACTACAACATGGAGCTGATATGGAGATTCATGTACAATAGACCTATATTATTTTTAGGAGATAATACTTTGGAGATCAATACAACTGCAATGGAAGCAGAGATGGGCCTCTGTCAACTAAATGCACACAAAAATGTATTTATGTATCTTTCTGCCGATTTGCTGGTTGTTGTTATGTACTGTTTTCATTCATACGTTTATCTCAAGTTTATTTTTAACAAATATATATTGTTTTCAAAACATGCATTTGGGGGTCAGTTCATAAGCTTATTTAGTGAATACTAATAAAAACCAATTATTCACAAATTCTTGACAATTACTTCAAATCCATCTTTCTCTGAAGCATCCCTTTTAGTAACAAACTGTGTTATATACTATAATGATCATCATGAAATAATCTAAATATATTTAAGGAATTATCCAGACTCTTCCAACTACACTTTCTAAGTGCAATATTAAGATATTTACACACCACAGGCAACAATTAATGTATCCTTCTTGCTTATATTATTACTTTCATTTAGCAGTTAGTTTGCTTTAGGCCATGGTAGTTTGTGAGAAAAGCCAATGGTTTAAACAAAACTATTATGCATTATGTTGCTTTGGCTTTGCGGCTACGTATACAATGCTTGGAGATGTTAGAACTGTTGTAGGAATGAATTATAGATTTCATTCTGAATCTCGGGTGTGCACAAATGTTGCCATAGCTAGACAAAAACTAGGAATTGGAAGCTAAATTGGGAAGTGCCTTCAGAGCTATATTATAGCATGTTAGGGATGTATCTACTTAATATTTATAATAGGCTTTTGACTCATATCCAAAGCTGTAGGGAATTTGCATCTGCAGCTCCCAGTACACCACACACACACACACACACACACACACACACACACACACCCTTGTTTATACTACTTTCCTCACAAAAATGCCTAATGTCCCCACAAAGATAGTAAAAACAGAAATATACCACTTTAGTTGGACCCCACAAAGACAACGTATTAAAAATTATTATAAAGAATGTTTTATAGAATGTTAAAATTCACTATAGTATGGACCTAAACTACACCAAACTCTAAACCTACCTGTCAAACAAATATAACTAATATAAGAATGTTATATATAAGAATGTTATAATGTATATTGATATATATTATTGATACTATTATTATGTATTATATACAGTGTTCTGCTTAATACACATTTGCAAATAAATAAAAAAATGGACATGGACATAAATATTAATTTAAGAAAATTTATATTATTACCTTACTCGTATTGGAACATTCAGGATAGAAAAATATATACTGTCTGCAACAATATTACTATACATTTAAATAGTAATATGATGTAATCTTAGTCTCTATTTTAAGACATGGCAGCTTTTGTTGTCATTGGCAAAAATAACAGTTTTGTGCTCAATATACACAACTATTTGACTGTTGATGGTTACAACTGACCAGCCAGAATCAAATATTCCAGAAAGATGTGTAATAATTACATACATTTGTTTAATTTACCCAAATGTACAAAAGAGAATAATACAAGCAGAAGTAATTAATTTAAGAAGAAACAATACAAGTATTGCTATGCCTCACCTAGACAAGTCAAGTCACCTTTATTTGCATAGCACTTTATACAATACAGATTGTGTCAAAGCAGCTTTACAGTGTCAAACAGGAAAACAGTTTTCAATAATGCAAGAGGACAATAACAAATCAGACAATAACTGATTCAGTTAAAATCAGTTCATTGATGATTCAGTGATGTCACCAATCAGTTCAACTCTCTTCCAATAATGTCTGCAATCAAAAAGACAGTTGGCCAGAACTTTACAGTGTCAAACAGGAAAACAGTTTTCAATAATGCAAGAGGACAATAACAAATCAGACAATAACTGATTCAGTTAAAATCAGTTCATTGATGATTCAGTGATGATTCAGTGATGTCACCAATCAGTTCAACTCTCTTCCAATAATGTCTATGCAATCAAAAAGACAGTTGGCCAGAAATTAAGTAAACTATACAAATACAACCAAGGCATTATTCTTGTTTATGTTGTGCCCATGTGGTTACTCCCAATTTTTGGTTGAACTCTTTTCCCTTTCACTGTCGCCTTGGGCTTGTTCTGTCTGGCTCTAGACCACAATTTTAGTAATCTGCTTTGTGACAGTTCCAATTGCTAAAAGTGCTATAAAAATAAATCAGAAAGGAATTGAATTAACTCACCTTACTCTGCACTAATACCATGTGTAAAGCACAGAAGAAGCTTTTACTGCTCTCGTTTACTGGCATAAACAGGCCACATTATTGAGCCCGGCCTTAGGCTACCAGCCAACACTTCATGTCCCAGGCTAACGGGAATGGTCAGCTTCAGGCAAAGGCACAATCATTCACCTACTCACAAACGGGGACAACATGATCTTCAACTCCCTCTGGGATACTAATTGGCTTATCGACCTCATCTCTGATGTACTACCTTGCCTCTTAAAAAAAAAATTAATAAAAAATTCCAACCTCTTGACACACATCACTGATTCCTGAGATAAGGGACAACACATAATGTGAGTTTTTTTAGTATTTAAAGATACACTATTTATAAATGTATATATTTGTAGAGAAAGGTCTCAGCTAATGAACCATGCAAGGGAACAGGTTCTTCTGAAAAGTTTTTTTTTTTTTTCCTCTCTCTCTCTCTCTCTCTCTCTCTCTCTC
>NW_015537983.1:230631-235146 GCF_001515605.1 Sinocyclocheilus anshuiensis | reverse complement strand
TTCTTCTGAAAATTTTTTTTTTTTTTCCTCTCTCTCTCTCTCTCTCTCTCTCTCTCTCTCTCTCTCTCTAAAAATGTACATTTGTTAATTTCATAACTTAATTTGTGTCAACTCTGTCAGAAGCATTAAAAAGCATATTTTAATTTGATCCACCCAATAACAGTGTGAAGTCTTCAGTTATGTAATAATGGTGTTCAGTAAAGGAACTGAAGTGATTAACTATATTCTCTACATTCTTCTTTGAGAACTTTGATCTTTGAGAACACAGACATATTATTGTCACGATCTGCTACGGTGCGGGAACACAGAGCAAGGAACGGACACACCTGGGAGCAATGAAGCATCAAGGGAAACACCTGGGACAAATTAAACATGGGAAAGGAAGGCACATGAGGAAAACAACCACAAAACACGGAACAGAGTCTGACAATTATCATGTAGTTCTGTTCAGGGATCTTATTAATTTTGAGGGGGCACAAGTGAATGGGGGTGGGGGGGTATCATGAAATATCTCGATTCTCAAATATGTGTAGTAAATGCATTTTGCACCTTTATAAATCATGTTAGTTGATCTATACCAGGAGATGGGCAAAGTGGACTGATGTTAATTTAATCTGCTAACTACACATGAAAATGTCTCAGGTTACTTGTGTAACCATGGTTCCCTGCCCGCCATATACCTGTTTGCCATTGTTTGACCCTGCCTGTTTACCACTTCTCTTTAATAAAGCCTGCAGATGGATCCACACGTCTCACGTCTCGTCAGCCCCGTTACAGTCATGGCTGTCGCCGGCCAACGAGTTGGTGTTTTTTCAATGTATGCTTCAGACACGGGTCACAACGAGGCGTTCCCCATAGCGACCCCTAGAGGACGCAGTTCGAAGTTCCCATGAAAGGGAACCGTATTTTTACTTAGGTAGGTCTACCAGATATGTATGGGTGTCATGCCATAAAATATTTTTAATACGATTGACTTTGTATTTAATGTGAATTTATTAATAAAAACATTGTAAGTTACTAATTATAACAATTTCATTGTACAGAAAGACAGGAAAATTACATTTTCAAAGAACATTATCATGGACTTCAGTCTAGCCAGAGTTAAAACACTCTCAAAAACTCCCATTATAATCACTAAAGCTGTTTACACTGTGAAATTCATATCTTACTTACATCATACGCACATCTTCGATTCGTTGTTTCTGATGAGAGAATTAATTCGCCACAGAGCAGAATTCAGTCAGCGACACACACTGAACAAAACTCCAGTGTTTCAGCGTTGACTCAATTTGGCTATTTTTGTCTTTTGGAAGCTGCATTCCAAATCCACTGGCTTGAAAATGTTCTGTTCATGTTTTACTATTTAAAAACAATAAATTGAAAAAGAATAAATATTTCAAATAAACAGAAACCTTCATCAATGTTAAAAACTGATGGAGTCGACAAAAATTGATGGAGCTGACAAAGGTCCAAGTTACTGAGGTTACAACAACTGATTGACAAGACACAAATTAGGACAACTAGTTCATTTTTAAACTGATATTTAATTTAAAATAATAATCCTTCTAGTGGATGTCTCAATATGATTCTCCAGTAGCTCACAAAATACAAGAATATTCGGTTCAATGTAATGGTCAGCATTATTATTTGCTGCCCTGTAGCAGCAACAGAAATGTTCCTAATATGAATCCAAAGGATCTGTAGGCTGTCTTTAAACCCCATCAGTTACGAAATTGTATTTGTGCCTGACCTGCATGACTAAAGCAGTGGTCAACTGGCATGTTCGCTCTCTAAGAAAGTCCTTTTCATTTCTTAATTTACTATTGCTCTGATCTCATGTGAGTGACAGGTTGTAAAATAAATAAATAAATAAGGCATGTAAATCAGGAAACAATATTAGAATAATTCCACTTATGCAAAATATATATTATATGACTATATAAGAAGTTTTGTGAGCATTTGTCAACTGCGTCAGCTTACAAGTCAACACTGTCAGACATAAAACCTGACAGAATTGATGTCGGCGGATTTGACATAATGGGGTATTTTTCCACATTAACCACATATTGTACAGTGGAGCATTTTATTTTTCTTCAGTTGTAGCTGCATTAAAGGCACAATATGTCATTTTCGCCACGAGAGGGCGCATGTTCAAAATAAACAAATAGACAAAGGCGTAGTTACAATTTCCGTGACTGGGTGTGGAATCGTGGGAGTTGTTGTCTTCATCCCCACGATGCAATCCGACGGGATTCGGGCAGATTTCATGTTCATGGATGAGCTAATGATTTATTAACGTAGTAGAATGAAGCAGGGTGAGGCTGAAAGCCGTCGAAGCAAAATGAGGCCACTGAACAAGCGCGACACACGGCTCGAAAGCAGCGGAAGTTGGTGTTTCCATGTTTTCTACAAAACAAAACTGGAAATCGAGGGGTTATGACATCATTGGTAGGCGCCACAATGACACAATAGACACGGTCCTTGTCACTAGTTAAAATTGCTTATTTATCTTGATTTAAACATTCTTCAAAACATGTGGGATAATGTAAGTACACAAGTCAGCAAAACATATAACACTGTTCTAGTGGTTGTTGGATATTTTAATTAAAATATCTTACATATTGTGCCTTTAATAAACATAATAAAATGCCAAGATTTATCCCACAACTATTTACAAAAACTATTACACTGGGATGGCGGAGTTGACATGTTAAAGCTGTGACCGCAAAAACCTCAATATTGTTTGTATAAAATATAAAAATATATACAATTTCCAGGACTGTGTGTCCTACTGTAAGATCCACAATGAGCAGGAAATAGGAAAGGGTTCCTCAGAGTTAAATTTGCCGCTCCCGGGAGGCTGATGCCGGATAGAGACGCGGAGCAGGGAGCTCAGGAAGCCAGGGAGACGACAGGAGGGACTTGGAGCAGGAGGAGCTAGGTGGGACCCAGGCCACAGCCGTCATGACAACCCTCGGTGGAGCCGACGGAGGGAGGAGCCATGGAGGAGGAATGTCCGGAGATCCGCAGCAGAGCCGGAACGACTGAGGACCAAGGTGGAGCTGGTGGGAGGGAGGAGCCCAATGGAGCCGTTGGGATAGAGCGACGAGGTGAAACCAGAGGAGCGGAGTCCTGAGGCGATGGTGGGTCCATGCCTGACCAAGGCGGAGCCGGAGGGACGAGGGAGCCCGGTGGGAAACTATTACACTGGGATGGCGGAGTTGACATGTTAAAGCTGTGACCGCAAAAACCTCAATATTGTTTGTATAAAATATAAAAATATATACAATTTCCAGGACTGTGTGTCCTACTGTAAGATCCACAATGAGCAGGAAATAGGAAAGGGTTCCTCAGAGTTAAATTTGCCGCTCCCGGGAGGCTGGTGCCGGATAGAGACGCGGAGCAGGGAGCTCAGGAAGCCAGGGAGACGACAGGAGGGACTTGGAGCAGGAGGAGCTAGGTGGGACCCAGGCCACAGCCGTCATGACAACCCTCGGTGGAGCCGACGGAGGGAGGAGCCATGGAGGAGGAATGTCCGGAGATCCGCAGCAGAGCCGGAGTGGAGGCGAGGGAGCTAGGAGCCGAGGTGGAGTCCGGGCCTCGGAGGCTGGAGGCGGAGGTGAGGGATGCTCCAGCCCCGGTGATGATGGAGACTGGCAGACCCACGGGGCTCGCAGCATACTGATGGTGGGCTGCCAGACGACAGCGGTGGAGGAGGCAGGAGCGGGCGGGTGGGCATTCGTGAGCCTCCGGGCTCTCAGGGCTGCCCTCCGGGATCAAAGCCCACTCCTGGCTGGACTCGGGGATAGAGTCTCTCTCTCGGCTGGACTGGGAAACGGGAGCCCACTCTGGGCTGGATGTGGGGACAGGAGATGAAGGAGGGCTGGACGGGGCCAGCGGGGACGAAGCAGAGAGGAGAGGGGGCAAGTCGGTCTCCAGATCTGTTTCTCAGTCTATTAGGTCCCCCTCTAAGTCCAGCAGTCCCAGATGCACTATTAGCTCACCCTCAGCCGCGGTGGTGCCCACGGCTTGCTCCCTCGCGATGGGCACTGTCGCCGGCTCTCACACCTGGTCTGACGGCTGGGGCCCCACATCCGGGGCGATCCTCCGCTCAGTCGCTCGGCATTGCGATGGCTCGCTTTTTTTTAATAGCTTCTTTAAATCTGAGTGGTACAAGACTTGACTACTTTTCCTAAATTTGCCATCTGAACACACACACACAAATGGACTTGATTCAACAAAGTTACATGGTTGAAAAAAAAAAAAACCCTCCTTAATTTGTCCTTCGTGAACACCCATAGGAAATGAATGGGAAATACTATAAATCAGAGCCTCTTTTTTTTTTTCGTCCAATAAAAAAAATCAATAATCCAACACAATGCAGATCATACATACACAAAAATGAAGGGGTGAGCCTATACAACATTCTCGATGTGGCAAACACTCACACTCACACAAACACAGACACACCCACAAACAAAGCATTAAATAAGCCTATGACAGAGCGTTTTTTTT
>NW_015537983.1:229467-230390 GCF_001515605.1 Sinocyclocheilus anshuiensis | reverse complement strand
CACACACACACACACACACACACACACACACACACACACACACACACACACACTTCAAAGTCATATCAAATTCCTACTGCAAGATTTGTTGATGATCCCAAACAAAACATGTCTGAAACATTCTACTTGCTAGGTTTATTGTTTATTCTTATAGGCTTGGTATTTTACTTTTTATTGAAATTTGAAGTTTTTTTTTTTTTTAATAAATTATTACTCTGTCTCCATTGTGTCTTTTCCTTATAGCATTGTCAGATTTGTCTGTAAGCATATTTTGGCAGCTTTGTATAGTCTCCCAACACAAATGTTTTTTCTTTTGCTTTTTTTAATTCTACAATTTTAACTTGCGATAAAATCTAAACTTACTGGAATGATTTATTTTTTTTTTTTTACTGAAGTAAAATAAATATTAAATATAACATGAAAACAATCATATTTGACATAAAAATTGGTTACTTTTAAAGGTAAATAAATAAAAAAAATAATAATAATCACAAAAAATGCATAAATTGATAGTTTTTATTTTATCAAAGATAGTGATTTGACATTTATAACAAAAAATAATAATAATAAATTTAAAAAAATAATATATATATAGCCGTATTTGCAGAGCCGTTGAGCTTCGTAAAGCCACGTTTGACAGGGTATGCCAGCCACAATCTCATCCATATTGCTATAAAATATAGCATTCTGTGTAGAATTCAAATAGCTCCGATACATTGTGGTCTGCGCCGACTCGCGCATGTGATCCGCTCCGTGCTATCGTGTCTCTGAACTGGAGCAGAGTGTGTGTGCGGTGCGGTGGTTAGCGTGACACAAAGCGAAACCAGACTTATTTTTTTAATGGAGAGCATATTTACACTGTTTGAATCGTTCCCTGTCCCCTATATAGTGCACTACGTGCCATTCACTGTACAGAAAATACT
>NW_015537983.1:226816-229443 GCF_001515605.1 Sinocyclocheilus anshuiensis | reverse complement strand
CACTGTTTTGGAGCACACTGCCTTATAGATAACCTTAAGACTAACATATTGATACTAACACCCAAAAAAAATTAATTTTGATTGCATGGGGACTTTAAGGGCTGCTTAAAGGAAGATTGAGGGTTAAATTACATGTATTTCCAAGTGTAGAGAATGTATTCTAATAATACTAAATACATTGTTTAAAAATAAAAGCAATTAATGCCTTAAGTATACAGATTTTGTCACGATGCACATACACGAGGAACGAGGAGACGCTGGAACTGTTCAATTTCTAAAATAAAATGCATTAAAGCAGTCCTGCCTCTACATCCTATGTGTCACGAATCCGGTCTATGAACTTACACCACCACAGATCTGCCCGAGGTGGCGACGTCCACTGTGATGTCTCCAGAGGAGGCGGCTGACGCTGCAGAATCTCTTGGGGTAGTGAAGCTCGCTGCTGTGTTCTACGAGGCGATGACCCCTGTCCTGATGTTACTACTGTAGAACCTCCAGAGGTGGCGGCATCTGCTGCAGAACCTCCAGAGGTGTCAGTGGTATCCATCTATGAACTCTCGTCCTGTCCTGTAACGGCTACTGAGGCCGTCTGTGAACTCTTTGTCTGTCCTGTCATGGCTATGGAAGCATCCTCGTCCTGTCCTGTCACGGCTATGGAGGCCGTCTGTGAACTATTTGCCTGTCCTGTCACGGCTATGGAGGCCGTCTGCGGATCCTTGTCCTGTCCTGTCATGGCTATGGAGGCCGTCTGTGAATCCTCGATATGTGAATTATTTATTAGCCTATTTTTTTTACCCATGCAGCAAATGCTTTAAAAACCGCTTTAAAATTACTTTATTGCATTCCAGACGCTTTTATAGTACTTTTAACTATAAATTTTACATGTAGCTTGAATTTAAATATTGTCATAAATTCGTTGTATTCTCATTTGTAAAATAGCCAACAAATTAATTGTCCCAAATACTTCATTTTGATGAACCGCAAAACACAATCACTGATACATATACGTTATTTAATAGTTGTGAATTTAATTTGAGATAAATATATTAATAATCACGTCAGCACTAATACATCATTGGATTTGGACCTATGTCTAATAATATGTTAAACCTTGGAAGGTTTGTCTGATAAGCACACCTTTTTTTTATCCTTTTCACACAAGGTGTGATTCTGTCAGAGCGGTTGAATGTTAATTAATTTAAAGCTTTAACTTTAAATCTGTTAAAAGTCACAATATATCAAGAAGAGTCACACAACCTGTGAAATTACACACAATATGTGATAGCATCTCTTAAGCTGCTGCTCTTCACAAGCATCTTTCCTTATGGATCAATATCCTACCAGCAGGCTAAACTAGAAATAATGAAGACACACGAGTAATATTGTCCTGATCCCACAGCGTCCTTCATCATTTCAGGTGTATTTTCAAGGTAAAAGTTAAACAATCATTTACACTTGATTTTTGTTTGTGTACAAAAAACTTTTAAGAGTTTTTTAAGAGTTGTCACACAGTGATGTGATATTAAAACTATGTAACATGTTTTTTTTTGTTTAGTTTTTTTTGCATCACAAAAAAAAGTGTATCGATAATGCAGGAGGTCTTTTTTTGTTGTTTTTTAGGGCAAGGGAATACTATGGAAGTCAATGGCTACCAACTCAAGGGTGAGTACATGATGACAGAATTTTCATTTTTGGGTGAACTATCCCTTTAAAGAAACACACGACTACAACAAAGACCTTAAAATACCCTCAGTCTCCTCACTATTATACTTCCCATCTTCTACTTCAACTCTAACTTCAGTAATGAGATCTTGAATGGAGATTCTCCTAAAGCTGTTTTTGTGAGCTGTTGCTCTGGTACTTCATGGATCTCGGACACAGTTGTCAGTGCAGCTGAGTGGAGGGGAGAGGGGGGGCTCCTCATTCTGTCTCCTGCGGTCTGCATCGATCATTCTCCAAGGGGAGGCTGTGGGAGCCCTCTCTGTGAACCCAATCAAAGGGGGTGTTCATCGAGAGTGTCTGCCAAAAAAAAAAAAAACACATTCATGCCTGAGCTAACCTCCAGCAAGCACAAGCAGAAACTTACCATTCTTCATTGCTCAAAGTTATCTAAGCAGCACTGACATTTTAAACAAAGTTTTTGTTTTAAAAAATGAATGTGCATAACTGATGAGTGCACAACTAATGAGAATATTATATCAAAATACTTTTTGTTCAGGCTACATCATATTCCTATAACCATCACTTATTTAAATACTCAAGATCAATAGCGTTTTTAAGGGAATACTATGTTTTAGAACAGCTTTTCTATTGCCAGTTTGAGGACATTACAGTAATCTCTGCACCTACTGTTTAATATGTTATATTTATAATTTATAATTTATTTTGCCCCACAAAAATAGCAGTAGTACATCTGTGGACCTCCTGTTGAAAAGTCCTATATTAAAGGGGTCATATGGTGCGATTTAAATTTTTCCTTTCTCTTTCGAGTGTTACAAGCTCTTGGTGCATAAAGAAGATCTGTAAAGTTGCAAAGACTAAAGTCTCAAATCCAAAGAGATATTCTTTATAAAAGTTCAGAGTCAGCCACACCTACCTAAAACGGCTCGTTCTAACACGCCCCCACA